>NC_068938.1:91736766-91781685 GCF_016801865.2 Culex pipiens pallens | reverse complement strand
GCCTTCATGGAGAGTCGCTTTCAGACACTCAAGGGTTACGCTCACATAAACTTTTACGAGTTTAATCGCAGGCCGTCATACGTGTAAACAATGAAGCTCTGATAACGTTTTGTAACAATATTTGTGAGCAAAAAAGTAAATCATTTCAATAAAGAGTTGATTGGAGAGAATTAAAAGCATAAGCTAGTAAGGAGTTGTAATTCTCCTTTGAACTAATTCATGTAGTTCCTAAAGTCATGATTTTAATCATTAATTAATTTTGTTTGATATAGAGCTTTCAATTAACCATGGACTTAAAATAAATCAGTTAGGGAGAACGGCATTCAATTTACAAAATAAATTTTATTTTTCACGAAAACCGAATCAAAAACTCATAAACTGTATTAAATTCAATGATTCAGCAAATTTTGGCGTAGAATGGCCTAAGTAAGTTAGTTTCAGTGGGTAAACCTGCTGCAGGTGGCTGATATGCTCTCTGATCTCCACATGTGTCGTCACCACAATCAGCACTGATTTGCTCTGTTTTTATTCGGATTCGACCCGTTTCTTGTACCGGTCAATAATACAAACTTTACACATGTGGTTACATTCACAGTTAAAAAATCGGTTGTAATTTTAAATTCAATAGACTTTTTAAGATTATAAGTTTGAGTTTGAGTTTTGAGATTTAATGTTTTGGTCAAGGTTTTTTTTACTGTGTACACCAACGTCGTCGGTCGTTGAAAGTGCCGTTTGGGCGTTCTAAAGTTACACATTTCAGTCTGTGAAAGTGCACGCTCGAGTGCGGACTTCATTCAGCAGCGGCAGCGGCAACGAGCTTTTGAGTGGGCCTGTGCAGTGTGTTTAGCAAGTTAATTTAGTGACCTCTGGAAGTGTGGCAGCGGACGAACTGTAGCCGATAACCAGCGCTGGTGCGTTACGTTTCGTTTGTAAGATTTGTTTGCAACAGTCAAAGTGCAGTGTTTTTTTTTTAAATCAGATTATTCTGTTTGTTCGAGGTTGGGTGGTCGTATATCTCTTATCAACTGTGTGATATTTCACCATGGATTTAGGCGAGCTCATACACAGTTGTATCGAAAAGATTCCAGAAAAAAAGAGTTTATTATGGATTTTACACAGTTGTGTCATAAATCTTTTTAATAGTTGTATTTAACTGTTTAAAAAAAGTAATTTACACTGTTCATACTGATTTCTGAAGATAAATGGTCAAAGAACTTAAAGAATATGTTTTCATCAATGCCCTGATTGATTGTGTGCCCAACTTATCCACGGTTGTAAAAGCTAGTCAACTTTAACTATAAAATGTAAATGACAACGATTACTTTAATATTCACAATTCACAAAGTTTCAAAGTTTGCACAATAAAAATGAGCTCAAGTCAGATAACAGATTTTAGGAACACCATTTTAAAAAAACTTCAAATTTAGTGATTTTTTTGAAGAGTAAATTTTATATAAAATGTTTAAAACGTGTGGTTCGTGCTTCGAATTTAGTTTAAAGTGCAACATAAGTCTTTAATAATAATTATAATAGTAGCTTTAGAAGTAGTACATTGAATGTAAAATAATAAATTTGCACGCTTTCAATCTGAAATTGATAATGGATCGCATGGACTTTGTGTGGGCTACCTTTGAACATGTTTCAAAAATAATAATTTTATGACAAACCTTATCAGTTGGAAAAAATTGCAAAAATTAATTGAAAACCTATCAATGTCACCCCGGTTTACGATGCAACTTTTTTTTATAGTCTGTTTCAAGTCATCTAAATTGATTTTTTCAACTGCTCTGAATTGATCAAAAACTAACTGATTTATGATATTTAGATAATACACGTTCATAAAACTGGTACGCGCCCTAACTCATCACTGCGTTTACCAGATCAGCTAACTTTTGAGGTGAAGACTCGTCAAGTGGGACCCGTGTGCATGACGAAGGTCGAATTTCAGAAAGTTCATTTCAATTTCAAAATTCGGCTTCGTCATGCACACGGGATATACCTTGAGAGTCGTCATCGATAATTACTGCCGTTTTGGCCCAACTATGTTCAACGGTCTTAAACTGTTTTATATATATAAATAAAAAATCTTTTTTTTTAACAATATGTCCTTCACAAACACAATAAGAATGTAAAAAAAAAGTGTAGTGAATTTATTATACTATTACTGAAAATAATTGTTATTTGGGAACCGAGCACCTAACGTTGACTCATCTACAACGCGTTTTCAACTGAAATCAAGTTATAAAAAGTTCATCAGGAAGTGAGCTTGCAAATCTATATCAAATGTTTTACAAAATGAGTTGCTCAAAAACGTGCCCTTTGAGGGCGATCGAATATGAGTTTAGTTTTAATATAGCGTGAAACGTGAATTTCTTGATTATCAAAATCCAAAAAAGTGTGATTCCCATACAAATTTGAATGTGGTGATTAATCTAATCATTCCCAAACTTTGGGGAGCTGTTTAGGACCCCAAAAGGATCTCAAAAATGCTGTGACCACGATTTTACAACTTTATTTTTTTCCATTCAATCATATTACACCCTACTGCCACCAATGAGACATCGCCTAGTGGATTTTTTGTATTCAAATAGGACTAGGCGGAGATGTTTAATGTGCTCAAGTTACAGGTCAACTTGCTATTTTTCCCTGCTTTGCCAACGATTGGATAAAACATTATTATTTAACACATCCTTATCACTTTTTAGAAACAGATGCAAAGTTTTCACATAGAAAATACAAGTTTTGATTTTTTTAATTTGTGTTAGGTGACAACTATGTGTTGCCCTAGGTTATTTTTATTTAAAAAAATCGCATAAAATTGGTGAAAAAGTTTACTTAAAACTCCAAAACTAGTTTTAGAAATGTTGAAGCAATAGTTATCTAAAAATGGTTATGTGAAGATTACAGTTATGCTATTGTAAATGAAAATAATATAGTTTCCTTAAGTTTTACGTTTTTTATATATGTGGCATAAAAATTAAAAAAAAAAAATCAAAAGCTTGAATGAGTCAAAATGATTAAATACCCATGAAAACGTTCAAGTATTCTGTGTTGCATTAATCGAATGAGACAGATTATGTGAACGGAACCCACTTTACAGAGAATCATCATGTGAGGAAGTGGCGTGGACATACCTTATTAAACGCTCCGAGACTTTAGGAAGTTGACTATTTGCGATGCAGAATCTTAATGCCACGAACCTGAGGGCCAAAAATTCTATGTTACGCTCTTTTGAAATGTTAGTCTTGATTTTAAAAAATATCGTTTTCGAAAATGAAGGGTTGTTTGGGTGAGATTAAGAAAACATCAATTTTCCTGTTTCTTTTTCTTTAAAGAAATGGTCACTATTTTTAAGATTGAAAAAATACAAATATTTTCCTGAAATCAAACTTTTGGTGACTATATCTTGAAAACGGGGCCCAATATAAAAAAAATGTGAAGTTCTTTTCGATTTCGTACTTAATTAAAATATTAGGTCAACAAAATTTTTGCGTTAAATTTCGTTTTTTTTCAGGAATCACAATTTTTGAAAAATTCAAGACAGAATTTTTGACCATACTTCTCTATGGCTTAAAAGTTGCGGGTTTTTGTGTGTGTGTGTTTGTGTGCAACCAACTAAACGGGACCACGTGGCCACTTCTTACAAATTGAATTGTTTCCATGTATTTTTAGATTTGTACATTCTATACATGCAAATAACTCGCATAGGCATTTGGAAGGTGTTAGCTCTGCCGAGCTTTGGTGACCCATTTCTACGCTGGCTAGCCGAGCGAGAGGTACCTCAGCTTTTATCGACAAGCCCCGCCTTGAAGAACGTTTGCACCAATAGGGACGTGGCGTTACATCGTGCTGCCATCTGGTTTTTTTAAGTGCAAGAGTGGAAAAGTGCTGAGTCATCGTCTAAAAATAGACGGCGTCCTATCTCGCCCAGCAAAATTAAGTCGATAAAGTAGTCGGTTTCAATGGAGAAAAAGTGGAAAACGTGGTCTAAAAATAGCGACGCCATCCCTCTATTGGGTTTCAAACGTTATTTAGAACTACCGAACCCTTGTCAAATGGACAAGGACCCAGCGCGTATATAGTTGATAGTAACAGTATTCCTAATTCCAGTAATAGTTCACCAAGTCGTCTTGGCCTAGTGGTTAGCATTTTTACTTACCAATCATGTTCAGAGTTTCAAGATTTATATTTCCTTAACTTTCTCGTTGGGAGCAGATGGGAATCGAACCCAGGATCATTCGCTTACACAGCGAACACCGTAATCAGTCAGCCACGGCCACTCCCTGGCTTAAAAGTTGCGGATGTTTTTTCCCTAAAACATATCAAAAAAATTCGTAAATTTAAAAAATGGTATTTTGGAAAACTGAGTTTTTGTGAAAATAAGTTAATTAAAAATCGGCTAATTTTTTTCCGTGTACCTTTTTTTCTGAATTTTCCTCAACAATACCTACAACTTTGCCGAAGACACCAAAATTGATCAGAAAATAATTCAAAAGTTACAGATTTTCGAATATTTACGTACCATTTTTGTGTGGACAGCTGCCAAAATTGTATGGACATTAGGTGAGCCAATGTCCCAAAATAGCTTCTATGGTCATAGGGAAGGCCCCCACAAAGTTTGAGCCAAATCCAAATATACAAAAAATATATTTGGCCGAATTCGTAAAGAATTGCCACATATAAAAACAAAAAAAAAACGGCTGCAATCCCAATTAGTAAATATAATAATAAGGTAGTCCAACTGATTTGAAACGATTCGGTTGATTTGACACGCCATGCTTTTGTCCATTGTGACAGTAGACTTGCACTGCGGAAGGAAACCTGTTTCGCTGCAACCATTAAAACCTGTTCCATTTTTTTCAGAGTTACTAAAAATTTGACCATGTCTTGATTTAGATTGTCTTAATTGATCCTTTGAATGATAGTTTGAAACTCGTTCAGACAAAATCAGTTAATTGCTCTACTTTGAGGATTTGAGTTTTATTAAGAGGAAGACATCGAGACATTTTCAAGAATCACGTCACGTCTAGATTGTCTTTTGAAAGGGGGTTTCCTAAAAATAAGCATTGATGCTTTTTTTTCAAATGAAACTCTCTAAGCTATGTTTCAATTTCAGTAAGTCAACTAAAGCAGTAAGCAACCCACAAACAAATGAATCTTTTCAGTGAAACAACCGTAATTGTATACAACTGTACTATCGCAAAATCGGATGGAAAATTACCACTGAGCAACTTCCAGCACAACTGTAACAAAGAGACACCACACCTGTGTTGTAAATGCTAGAAATCTCATTCGAACTTAAGTTTGCGCTGAAAGATGCTCATCTCGTCTTAGAAACTCTGCCATAAAAAAATATACATGTTGATACTCACTAAGCCTGTACTCCTCGACGGTCATAAATTAGGTATTCAGTTTTATTCCGTATAAGAGCTTTCGTGTTAATTGGACCGGATTACGCCGTCCAAAGGGTGGTTGATTGTCTAAAATTTGTTGGGTACCCTCGTCAAGCCACAGTCATCGTTTAATGTTGGGTTTTACGCCAAAAGAGCTCGAAATGCCCTCGGGGAAGTTCATCTCTGTGGTCGACATGGCAGAGGTGCTGCTGGGAAGTATATGAAATCCATCAAGGCCGGCGACTTGTTTAAAAACTTGAACCGGTTATGCAATCAGATGCAAAAGACTGCATCGCGTTCCGATCACCTTCCGCAAGGGGGAATTCCATGCATTTTATTGTGTCGCACAATGTGCTGTGATGGACTGAAGAAAGAAGCTCTGAATGGTATCCATCTGGTTGATCTTGGGGTTTCTCGTTATGAAAATGGCAGGTTGTTAGTCATGAAGATTTATGACTAAATGGCTTTATTGATAACGTTTTATAGTTTATTTTCTTATTTTTATTTTTCTGTATCAACATTTGATTGAAAAAAGTGTTTTAAAATGCATTATACACCTGTTCAGTTGTTTTGCAATCATTAATTTCCAAAATTTTGAAGTATTGACGAAATTTTTGTTTTTGCGAGAAAAAATGTTTTTGCGGTGCTGTCAGCGATGGAATAATCATCATCAAAAGAAAATCACAGGACGTTCATCAAGAGAAAAAATCCTCTCTCCTCTCTCGCGCACGAAAGATCGGTAAAAGGAATCTTAAAAAATCATTATCTTGATTATTCGGCGGAACATCTTTTTCACTACTACACAAGTGTAACGTCACACGTCGAAAAATGATCTATCACATTTTGTAGATGGGCAAAGTGTGTAAACAAAGTGAAATAAATATTTTTAAGTGGTGCAGACAAGGAAATTGACAAAAAAATCATCAGCATTCATAACTCGATCAAAGATTTTGTGCCCATTCTGGAAATTTCTGAAAAGTTGGCATTTGATGTCCCCTAAAACATATCAGAAAATAAAAATAATAAAAAATAGTGTTTTTTTGCAAATTAAGTTTTAGTGACAAAAAGTTATATTAAAAAATTACCAAGTTTTTTTTACCGTGTATAATTTTTTTTCAGTGTAGTCCATATTCATACCTACAACTTTGTTCAAGACACCAAATCGATTCAAAAATTCCTTCAAAAGATACACATTTTTGAATTTTCATACATCATTTTTGTATGGACAGCTGCCATATTTGTATGGAAAAGTATATGGACAAACTAATGATGCAAAAAGGCTTCTTTGGGTTTACCAAAGGCACCAAAAAAGTTTCATCCGGATTAAAAAATACAAAAAAAAATCGAATTACCGAAATCTCAGAGAATTGCTCAAATACAAAATGAACTTGTAATATTTTAGTATCAATAAGTATCAAATCAAAAGTATTGAATAACCGGGACTCGTGGTGTAGGGGTAAGCGTGGTTGCCTCTCACTCAGTCGGCCTGGGTTCGATCCCAGAAGGTCCCGGTGGCAAATTTTGAGACGAGATTTGTCTGATCACGCCTTCCGTCGGACGGGGAAGTAAATGTTGGCCCCTTTCTAACCTAACGGGTTAGGTCGTTAGCTCAATCCAGGTGTAGGAGTCGTCTCCCTGGGTTCTGCCTCGGTGGAGTCACTGGTAGGCAGTTGGACTAACAATCCAAAGGTCGTCAGTTCGAATCCCGGGGTGGATGGAAGCTAAGGTGTAAAAAGAGGTTTGCAATTGCCTCAACAATCAAGCCTTCAGACAACTAATTTTTGAGTAGGAATCTCGCAATCGAGAACGCCAAGGCAATGCTGTAGAGCGAATAATTTGATTTTTGATTTTGAAGTGTTAATATAATTCTTCTTCATGAAAGTCTCATTGAATTTTTTTTCCTGGATTTTTTTTTGTTACTCGTTTTATGTTCTAATATTGAGTTTTTATAATTAAATATTTCATATGGAAAATCAGAAAATACAGCAGTTTTTAAATCACACTTGTCATGTGGCTTTGTCAACGTTTTTAAATAATTCTTTTCTATACAATTTTATTTGGTATTAAATGCAATTTTTTACACCTAAAACGAGTAATTTTCTTTTTTTCGATTTTGCGGAACATACGAAATTAGAAGACATTTAGTATTCTGGTGAAATTTTCCCTTAAACCCCAATTAAATTTGAAATTTTAATTTAAATATTATAAAATTTCATGAATGTTTTACTTTTTTGACATTGAAATGAAATGATGATTTTAAATTACTTGGTTTTCTGAAACGCAAAAAAAAAAATGCATGCGCCTCGAATAATTTAAACTTTTTAGCAGTCTTCGTATAAACTGTCCCTATTCAGACTATAGTTCCGATTCATCCCAGTTCATGAAACTTTTTCTGTCATTTTTGAATGATGCACTTTATCAAAAGTCTTTGTTAAACATTTTCAGTTCCAAATCCAAATGAAGTTCTCTACCAATTCACACGAAATCGGGAAAAGTTGCCCCAACCCCTCTTCGATTTGCGTGAAACTTTGTCCTAAGGGGTAACTTTTGTCCTTGATCACGAATCCGAGGTCCGTTTTTTGATATCTCGTGATGGAGGGGCGGTACGACCCCTTTCATTTTTGAACATGCGAAAAAAGAGGTGTTTTTCAATAATTTGCAGCCTGAACGGTGATGAGATAGAAATTTGGTGTCAAAGGGACTTTTATGTAAAATTAGACGCCCGATTTGATGGCGTACTCAGAATTCCGAAAAAACGTATTTTTCATCGAAAAAAACACTAAAAAAGTTTTAAAAATTCTCCCATTTTCCGTTACTTGACTGTAAAAAATTTTGGAACATGTCATTTTAAGGGAGATTTAATGTACTTTTCGAATCTACATTGACCCAGAAGGGTCATTTTTTCATTTAGAACAAAATTTTTCATTTTAAAATTTCGTGTTTTTTCTAACTTTGCAGGGTTATTTTTTAGAGTGTAACAATGTTTACAAAAATTTTGATATATAGACATAAGGGGTTTGCTTATAAACATCACGAGTTATCGCGATTTTACGAAAAAAAGTTTTGAAAAAGTTACTTTTTGCGTTTCTCTTTGTTTCGTCGTCCGTGTCTGTCGCGGGTGACCATGAATGGCCATGATCGATGACGACCAACTTTTTCAAAACTTTTTTTCGTAAAATCGCAATAACTCGTGATGTTTATAAGCAAACCCCTTATGTCTATATATCAAATTTTTTGTTATTGTCTGCTCTACAACTTTGTACAAAATTGTTGCACTCTAAAAAATAACCCTGCAAAGTTAAAAAAAACACGAAATTTTAAAATGAAAAATTTTGTTCTAAATGAAAAAATGACCCTTCTGGGTCAATGTAGATTCGAAAAGTACATTAAATCTCCCTTAAAATGACCGGTTCCAAAATTTTTTACAGTCGAGTAACGGAAAATGGGAGAATTTTTAAAAAATTTTTAGTGTTTTTTTCGATGAAAAATAATTTTTTTCAGAATTCTGAGTACGCCATCAAATCGGGCGTCTTATTTTACATAAAAGTCCCTTTGACACCAAATTTCTATCTCATCACCGTTTCAGGCTGCAAATTATTGAAAAACACCTCTTTTTTCGCATGTTCAAAAATGGAAGGGGTCGTACCGCCCCTCCGTCACGAGATATCAAAAAACGGACCTCGGATTCGTGATCAGGGACAAAAGTTACCCCTTTGGACAAAGATTCACGCAAATCGAAGAGGGGTCGGGGCAACTGCTGTGTGAGTTGGCGGAGAATTACCCAGTTAAAAAATCAAGTTGAAAAAAATAATTGGAAGCCTAACAAAAAAATTTAGCTTTGCTGGGCTTAAAAGTTTCTGTTTTGCTCCTAAAAAAATCATTTTATTTTTTAAATATATTTTTTTTGCTTACAGGCATCTCTCTTAAAGGCATCTCTCAAATAATCTAGAAATTCATACTAATGGTTACATTCAATTCTTACAGAAAATTTGAATGCTTCCCTTGATATTCGTTAAAAAGCCCGTCAGATGAAGACGTAAATCGTGTTTTTTTCTACTGTAAAACACGATCGCCATGTGTGACCGGCAGTTTAGTTCGCTTACAACCATGACATTGTTTTGGTCTCTCGCTTATCAGTGCAGAGATTGCAGCTGATGGCGTTTCGTGGTTTACTTAAGCGAAATTTTGCACTATCATTTATTTGGTTGATTCAATTGATAATTTTCTACAACTACATCAGACAGTAAACAGTAAACGGTGGAGTATTCAGTAAACAAATTTACGTCTAGCTAGTGTAATCTGCAAAAGTGCGATTCAAGTCCCCTGGTGGTCTTCACTAGAAGAAATCGTTCAAATCTAATCACTTGATTCGCTGAGTACTCGCGGCTGCGATTCTCGCGCCAGTTACGCGCGCAGTTCAGCTTAACTGCGCATACTGATTATTATAGGTCTGGCGGTCAGCCACTCGCGCGTAGCATACTAATTCGAGTGCGAGTGAGTTCTATTCACAGTTTTGTTTCACACACATAGGCGTCATCCATAAAGTATGGCACGCTCTAGGGGGGGAGGGGGGCGGTCTGAGCAAGAGTGACATTGCATGTTATAAGTATAGGAAAAGCGTCATAAATTTTGGTTGATTTTTTTAGCGTGACGTACTTTATGGATGAAGCCTTACGACTGAACCGCCCGTTCTGTTCACTTTCTTTCTTCCAGCCCAGGTGTGGACGAGATTGATTGAATTCCGGCAGCAGTAATGACGCAGACTTCGAACGGAGAGGCCACGGCGGTGCCTCGGCTGGTGACGACCATCGCGAACAAGTACCCCACGTTCCGGGATGTGCCGCTGAAGACACCGTACCTGTGGCTGGAGGGACGACGTCACGACGATGGAGCCGAGGGTCTGTGGCGGATCCACGACACGCTGTACGATTTGACCGAGTTTGCGGACCGGCATCCGGGGGGAGCTTCGTGGATTAAGCTTACAAAGGTATCGAAATCAGTATTTAGGGTGATTAGTGTGTTCTAGAACATTGACCAAGTTCAGATGAGCAACCAATGTTCAAGATCCAGAATTCTCAGTGAATCTTTAACGTCACTCAAGTCCAAACTTGCAGGGAACGGACATCACCGAAGCGTTCGAAACGCACCACATCAGCACCCGGGCGGAGAGTTTGCTGCCCAAGTTCAAGATCCGGGAAGCGAAGGAGCCCCGGAACGTAAGGTTGACCTTCGCGGATGATGGGTTCTACCGGACGTTGAAGCGACGGGTGAGGGACAAGTTGCCGGAAATTGATCGCACTTCCATCGCGACCTCCCGGTTGATTATCGACTCACTGCTGACGGCGGCGATCGTGCTGGCACTGGGCGCCGTAAAAAGTGACAGCTACCTGGTGGCGGCCGCGAGTGGTCTGTGCGTGTGCTGGACCATGATCGCTGCTCACAACTTTTTCCACCAGAAGGATAACTGGCGGATGCGGTTGTTTAATTTGGCGTTTGTCAGCTACAGGTGAGTTTTGGTGTGTTCTATACGAGTAAGGGTGTAGGAGGTTGTAAGTTGCAAGTTGCAAAAAGAAGATTTTTGCAGCACGAGTCGTACATTTATCCCGCAAGGTTAACCGACTTGGATAAATACTGCAAGCGCTGAAAACAAATTTGCCACGATTTTCATACAACAGCTAACACTTAGTAAACTCACCGTTAAAATCAAAATGATATTGAAAAGAAGTATCACTTTTTAATACAAATGATGAACAGTTCAACTTTAAAGCACCCACTTGAGTGCTGAAAAGTATAACTTTTTGGCCTTTGTATCGAAAAGTATTACTTTTCGATTCTGTTATTTTTAATAGAGAAAAGTAGGGACTTTCGTCGGTCGAGAATGACAGGAAAAGTAAGTGACGAAATGGTGTACTTATCATTTCCAAAAATAACTGTTCTGAAAAGTTCATTATTGCATTCATTTGAGTGCTGAAAAGTTCAACTTTGCTGCAATTGTTTCGAAAAGTTCTACTTTTCGGCACTGTATGGGGGTTTGAGTCGACCAACGTTTTAAACAACATTAAAGAATAAGACATAATTTCAAAAATCTTTCTTTTAACCTCCCCTTGGTATTAAAAAAAAATCACACATAAGGTATTGGAGTCCTTTTCGACCCCAAACTTTAAAAAAACGATCTGGAAACCGGATTTAGTAACTGTGACACTAACACTGTGGCTACAACAGAAAATAGACCTTTTTGAGACCCCAACTTTGACGACCTGTATCTCCGGCTAATTTCAACCAATCAGGATGCTCCGAGTTGCATTCGACAGGTACTTTGACCACAAACATTAATATCAGGGCCAGGTTCCGGAAATCCGGAACATCCGAAAAGTTCATGTTTCACTGTTTTTCACGTATATGTGATACCAATACACTCATGATAGTTAAAATTAATCCCTAAAACTTACTAAAAGCACAATACACGATTGCCAGAACCACTCTGGAGTGTTACTGGCCACTTCCGGGTAACCTGGAACCGGTTCCCGGGTACCCGATGAACGGCCAACTTGACTTTTTTGGTGAAAACCCATCATTTTGCACATCAAACTCCATGAAATTGAAAGATGTGTCCATCTTTTGCAATGCCGTTGTTCGCTGAGCCATCCTGGCCAATCTGGAACCGGTTACCGGTGGCCCCTTGGGAACACTTCCGGAATATGAGAGAAACCCTATCATTCGACGTATAAAACTTCATAAAATTAAAATATATGTCAATCTACGGTCATGCCGTTGTTCGCTGACCCATCCTGGCCATTCTGGAACCCAACAGGATGGGTCAGCGAACAACGGCATGACCGTAGATTGACATATGAGCAATTCTCGCTGAAACCGTCCCACTAGATGCACATGTTCTCAAATCGTTACGGCAATGTTCTCATTCGATTCAGCGCACCAAAAAAACATAAAAACAACCTTCGAATCAATGAAAATGTCAGCCGTTAGCCACCTGTAAATAAAAACTTGTTCTGAACAATGGATTTTTTCGAAAAAATGCCCTAATTTAAAGAAATGATATCTCCCAAAATACATTACCAAACATCAAAAACTTATATATCGTTGGAAAGGTAATCACGAGGGCTTTCTATCACACTTTGATAAACATTTTAAAAATTATTTTTTCAAGGGTAATTTTAAGGATTTTTGGGAAACTTACTCATAATTTTGAATTTTGACCGTGTTCGCAACCACTTATCGTTACGAAACCATTTTCATTCGAAAGATTGGACGATTTTGCATAAAATCAAGTTGAGAAAAGTAGTGTAATGAAATAGTTTTCGTATAGTTATTAACGGATGAATGAAATTGGTCAAATTTCAGTTAAAAATAATCAAAGCTCAAACTTCAGAAATGAGCCTTATTTACAGGCAAAACAAAGCAGGATTGTATTTGAGCCGAATGTACAGTCATCTGAGGCAAATCTGGACATATAGGATGAATAGGGACAGCTATTTCAACTATGCTTTCACTCATTAGATCTGTAGTCTCGATTCGCCACATTTCACTGAAATAATATTTTATGTACAGAGTTTGTTTTAGGAAGGTCTGCTTTATTTGTAATCGTGCACATAAAAGTGCAAAATTAAAATCAATATTTTTTTATCAAGTTAAAATTTGGTGGGGCTGTTGATACCATCAAAACAAGCAAGAAACTCGATTTTCGTCCAAATCGGACTACGTTGGGTTTCATTCAACTTTAATTTTAATTGCTCTAAATCAAAAAATCAAACCATCCACATTAACGACCCCCGGGTCTTTTGTGGTCTCTATTGCAAGTTTCTGCTCGAACCTAGGAGTCCGAAGGCTTGAATGGGGAGAGCACCCAAACCTCTTTCTACTCCATGGAACCTTCCACCCCAGTGTTTGAACTGACGATCTTTGGATTGCGAGTCCAACCGCCGCCAGCGATCCACCGGAGTAGGCTTGGTTTGGTGTGTTGTTTGTACTTATGGCATGGAGACGACTCCTACACCTGGAATGACTTAACGGCCTAACAACCAAGGCCGGGACCGACATTTTACTTCCTCATCCGATGGAAGGTTGGAGCAGATGGGAATCGAACCCAGAATCATCTGCTTACAAAGCGGACAGCGTAACCATTCGGCCACGCACTGCCCAGTGCTCTAAATATGAAAACCAAAAATACACTGAAAATTGTTTTAATTGAAATACAGAATACACCTTTTGATTCTACTTAAAATTATCTTTCTAGTGAATTCTGGCTCGACTTTGTACGGCTTGCGGTTTTAGAGACATAGCAGTTTGAAAATGAAGGTTTTTAACATTGTTTGCAAAAAAAGCGAAACTTTGGGGTGGTGTCAAATAAAAGGGCGTAGTCCGATTTGGACGAAAATCGAGTTTCTTGCTTGTTTTGATGGTATCAACAGCCCCACCAAATTTTAACTTGATAAAAAATATTGATTTTAATTTTGCACTTTTATGTGCACGATTACAAATAAAGCAGACCTGCCTAAAACAAACTCTGTACATAAAATATTACTTCAGTGAAATGTGGCGAATCGAGACTACAGTCTAAGTAAGGACATTAGTTTTCAGAGTACTTAAAAGCTTAAAATTTAGAAACTTGTTTGTTTATGTATGCTTTTACATAAACAAATTAAAAATATGATCTAATGAGTGAAAGCATAGTTGAAATAGCTGTCCCTATTCATCCTATATGTCCAGATTTGCCTCAGATGACTGTACATTCGGCTCAAATACAATCCTGCTTTGTTTTGCCTGTAAATAAGGCTCATTTCTGAAGTTTGAGCTTTGATTATTTTTAACTGAAATTTGACCAATTTCATTCATCCGTTAATAACTATACGAAAACTATTTCATTACACTACTTTTCTCAACTTGATTTTATGCAAAATCGTCCAATCTTTCGAATGAAAATGGTTTCGTAACGATAAGTGGTTGCGAACACGGTCAAAATTCAAAATTAAGAGTAAGTTTCCCAAAAATCCTTAAAATTACCCTTGAAAAAATAATTTTTAAAATGTTTATCAAAGTGCGATAGAAAGCCCTCGTGATTACCTTTCCAACGACATATAAGTTTTTGATGTTTGGTAATGTATTTTGGGAGATATCATTTCTTTAAATTAGGGCATTTTTTCGAAAAAATCCATTGTTCAGAACAAGTTTTTATTTACAGGTGGCTAACGGCTGACATTTTCATTGGTTCAAAGGTTGTTTTTATGGTTTTTTGGTGCGCTGAATCGAATGAGAACATTGCCGTAACGATTTGAGAACATGTGCATCTAGTGGGACGGTTTCAGCGAGAATTGCTCATATATTTTAATTTCATGAAGTTTGATATGTCGGATGATAGGGTTCATCTCATATTCCGAAAGTGTCCCCAAGGGGCCACCTGTAACCGGTTCCAGAATGGCCAAGATGGTTCATCGAACATTGGCATGGCCGTAGATTGACATATATTTTAATTTCATGAAGTTTGATATGTGGGTCTCGTGGCGCAGGGGTAGCGGCTTCGGCTGCCGATCCCGATGATGCTATGAGACGCGGGTTCGATTCCCGCCTTATCCACTGAGCTTCTATCGGATGGTGAAGTAAAACGTCGGTCCCGGTTTCTCCTGTCTCGTCAGAGGCGCTGGAGCAGAAATCCCACGTTAGAGGAAGGCCATGCCCCGGGGGGCGTAGTGCCAATAGTTTCGTTTTCGATATGTCGGATGATAGGGTTTATCTCAAGGTGGATGTTTGATGGCCGTTCATCGGGTATCCGGGAACCGGTTCCAGGTTACCTGGAAGTGGCCAGTAACACTCCAGAGTGGCTCTGGCAATCTTGTATTGTGATTTTAGTAAGTTTTATGGATCAATTTCAAATGTCATGAGTGTATTGGTATCACATTTATATACGTGTATATATGTGAAAAATAGTAAACATGAACTTTTCGGATGTTCCGGATTTCCGGAACCAATAGGTCATCTGGCCCTGATATTAATATTTGTGGTCAAAATACCTGTCGAATGCAATCCAGATTGGTTTGGTCGAATTGGTTGGGGTCCCAAAAAAATAGGAATAATGTTTAATGATAGTTGAAAAAGTATACAATTTTTTCTCAATAAAATATGTTAATTATTTTTTAGTTAACAAAGTAATAAATAGTGTTGCAAATAAATTTATATTGGTGTTGATTTATTTTTATTTGTTTAAAATTAAATTAAATACCCTGATATTATTAACTTTAAAAAAACATTCAAATTTCTTTGGTCATTGCAAGTTTCTCAAAGTTTAATTTCCTTAACACAAAAATGCAAAAAAATGAGTCATGATAAAACAAATTGAAGCCAAATTTGGATGCAAATCTACTTTACAAAAAAACGCTTTTATGCGTTGTTGTGCACCTTTACTCAAATATTTTTTTAAAAAGAAATTTGAACAGTGTAAAGAAATATACATAAAAAAGTTTTGAATACGTTATTCTTTGAATTTCGAAGTTTAAGTTCGAAGTTCGAATCCCGCGGCGGGCGCTCTAAAAATTATTTGTGTAAATATGAGTATTCGACGCCGTCGCTCCGTGCCATACTTTCATACACTTTGAAGCCCAGGGCGGCGAAGTCCTTGTAGATAAAAAGGAAGACACTAGTGGTTGGTACTAGCAATGGTGGCCGACAGCTATAAAGTCAACTTTGTTTTTCGTTAAAAATATTTGCAGCAATTTTTAATTTAAGTATGATCAATTTGCTTTTAAACCTTTTTTCAAACAAAACTATATCACTGAAAAATGTTTAAAAAAAAAAAAACATAATTGCTTGCTTACGAATTTATTTAAAAAAACACAATTTTAATCAATTTCCTCAAGTAAAAACAGTAAAAACATAATAACATTTAAATTTAGTGTCTTTCTGTACAATTTTAGATAACAATCTTAGTTTTTTCATATAGAAATTTCATATTTTAACATTTGTTTTCTTGCGCCATTTCTCAGTTTACTAATTGATTCTGAAAATATCGATAAAGAATGATAAGAATTAAATTCAAACATAAAACATGTTTGAATTAAAAAAAAACCTTTTTAAAAATACGTAAGCAATATACAAATAATAAGTTTAATACGCAACATTTTATTTCTAAAGCAAAAATAAAACTTAATGTTCCTAATTTCAATTTGATCTCAAACCTTTTTTTTTTTAATTTGGGCATTGAACTTATTTATTTAATATTTCATGAAAAGCCTTAAGGGCCATAGAACTATTTTGAAAAGCAGTCGCGGGCTGGATAAAATGGCTCCACTGGCCGGATCCAGCCCGCGGGCCGGACGTTGGGCAGGCCAGCTTTAAAGTAACTATTTTTATGGACTGCTTATGGAAAGCAGAAATGCACTGAGAAGCGATTTATCAATTGAATTTTTGCGGCATTTCATGGTATTTACCAAATTTCACGACCAGGGGCAATTTCACGAATTGCGTGGCTTCCGCAAAATCGAAAAAAAATCACTAGGTTTAGTATTGACATTATAATTAAATTTATAATTTCATTCATGAAGGAAATATTCGAAAAATAAAGATATTTGCGTAGTTGTAGTTTTTATGAATGAATGAATCAATAATTTTTCGTTTCAATTTTATCAGGGAATGGCGGATTTCACACGTTCTATCGCACCACCACTATCCAAACTCGATCATGGACCTGGAGATTTCGTACTTCGAGCCGATACTGTGCTGGCTACCGAACCCTCAGCTCAAGGGAAACATTCAACGCTTCGGAGCCTGGATCTACGGACCTTTTATGTACTCGTCAGTGTTCATTGGAGAGTTTGGGAAAAGGTGAGTGTGTAAAAAAACAATTTCGCGTGTTATGAAGGTTATCAAATAAATTCTTAAATTTCAGAACAATTTCAACAATCACATCCGGTAAAAATGAGTTCTTCGCCGATGACTTGATAACGTTAATTTTGCCCACCCTAATGTACCTGGTTGACTCGAGTTGTCTGTTTGGGGTGCTTAAAATGTGGCTCCTTATCGTCGTGGTGGCCAGCTTCTGCTTTGGATTGATTGGGCTGAACGCTGCCCATCACCATCCGGAGGTTTTCCACTCTGGAGACAAGATTCCGTGAGTTGGTTCAAGTGCGACTGTTTTTAGAGAAAAAAATATTTCAATTGTAACCTTTCTTTAAAGGGACGAAATCGACTTTGGCGTGTACCAGATCGCAACCGTAATTGATCGGGCCGACGTGAAGGGGTCCCAGTTTGCCGTCCTGACAAGCTTTGGGGATCACTGCCTGCATCACATGTTCCCAACGTTGGACCATGGCATCCTGCCGCAGCTGTATCCGGTGTTCCACAAGACCTGCGAGGAGTTTGAGACGACCTACCGGGAGTGCTCCTGGTTGCATCACATAATCGGGCAGCATCGGCAGCTGGCCCGGGTGGAGCCTCAAGTGTACAATCCGTCGAAAAAGTGGCAGTGATGGTTTCTGCAGTTTGTATATTTTGTGGAACATGTGCCAAAGATGAACTTTATAGTTTGCAAATACGACTGAGGTCTGTAGTTTTTAGACAAAAATAACATTTTGCGGGTACTAGCCACAGCAGACTAGAACAAAACAGGGTACTTTTAGTGACAGTGATACATATGTGCTAATAAAATTCTTATGCTTATGCTCCAGTGACAGATGTTTGTAAATAAAATAATCGTGAAAAGATAACACTTATTTCGTTGCTATTGATGACTGTTCAACGGATGCCATCAATAATCTTTTTACTCTTACTCTTCGGAAAGGCCTTTCAAACATCTATTCAACAACTTTTTTTTAATATACAGATATCACTCGTGTACGCATGACTTAAGAACTGCATTGCTGTTTTATCATGAATTTTACAATTTTCAAGCGAGATTTCAGTAACGAGATTCCTTTCTGCCTCGATATGTATACGTAAAGGTGGATCTAGAAGGCTCAAAATTAACGTTAATTTTCCGTGAAATTTATAGCCTTTCTTCAGCAAGGAAAGAAAAAGTTAAATATCGATCTTCAATTGCTTTGGTTGTATGTGCCTACCTGTTTGCAAGGTTTTAGCACGTTTTAGGATGGTTCAAAATTGAGAGGTGAAACTAGATTGAGCGGAAAACGAGAAGGACATGGCTATTGTTAAATAAATTCATAAGCACAATCGAATGCAGGTTGTACCCCCTCCCCCCCCCTTTAATCAGAAATGTTTTCTTGATTTTGGTGGGAGTCATCTACAAATGTCGTAATCTTTTTTTTCCAAACAGTGCAACCCCTTCTATCAGAGTCGGGGCATGCCACCGTCTTTTAGTAATGAATACATGTTTAACTTGAAAAACGAAATGTTAAAGTTATTTTATCAATACACGCGATTCTCTGGTTGTCGATCCTCTCTATCTCAATATTGCCTTATCTAGCAATGATTTTTTCTAGCCCCTTTCAAACTGCATACTTCTTTTCTCTTCATTCCTCGATGTTATTTCTTCCTCGATGCTTCCTTGGGTTCTATTTGCTTTAAAAATCTCTTCCGTTTGTCAATAATTTCACTTTCTAATGGCTAGCATAGACATTTTTCTTTGCGAAAAAGAAACTTTTAAGGATGTTTGTTTGTTGTTTCCTGGACGTTGCCATGAACCCTCCCATTGTTAAGTACACCGAAATTTTCAATCGAGTCTTTTTTTTTTTAATTAAATATGTCTTTATTGAACTTTCTTATAATAATTACATTTCTTTTACATGCTAAGTGGTATGGCCTAATGCTCTTCATCTTTGTTGTATTTTTCGTTTTATTATTAACTGATCACATTTATTTTATTAACTTCAAATTGTTTTACATTTTTGCATTGAATCGAATACATTTGGGTAAAAAAGAAAAAAAATTGCTTTAACAACTAATCCTAACTTAAAACTAAAAAAAAATCATTGAAATATTCAAAATCACTAGAACGAGTAAACTACGAACTGTATTTTAAGATGAATGCTCCAAGAGTTCTTACTTGTTCCTGGCGAGTTTTGCAACCACGCAGTGTTGTTGTCATCTCGATGAAAATGTTCAATAGTTCTTGTGGTGAAAACAGGTCACTACTGCCTTCACCCGTTGACGTTAGTTGGTTTTCCCTCGGCTGCTGACTGAAGCCTGGAGGTGTTGTATTCTCTGTCCGTGTATGCTGGTGGTGTTTTGCGACGATTTGGTTGGTGCCTCGTCGTCGCTTGCTGCCGAATTTTTACAAACTCAGCACGTTTTGGGCAGCTCCGATTCTTGGTCGAATGGTCGCCACCGCAATTGAAGCATTTGGCTTCGATGTTCTCGTTGATTGTTTCGCAAGCTTGAGTTTTGTGCTCACCTCCGCAGGTTGCACAACGACTCTTGATGAAACAGTTCCTTCCACCATGTCCAAACTGCAAGCAGTTCGAACATTGCGTCACGTCACGGTGCACTGGACGATAACGTTCCCAAGTCACGATGATGTTGAAAATTGCCCGAACTGCTTTCAGCTCAGACGGCGTTGTCGATCCTTTCTCGAGATGAACCAGGTACAGTTGATCACGATACTTGATGTCCTTGTTGTGTCTCGTCATCTTGAAGACTTCGATCACTTTCAACTTAAGAGTTTTGAGCTCTTCTTTCAGCACACTCACATCCATGTCGTACAGGCCTCGGAGGACCTGTTTCATGGGTCGTTTACCTGGATAATCATGGCTGTAGTATTCAATCTTTGTGTTGTTCAAGAAATCCCGAACGTAGTTGTAATCCCACAGGGAGGGTAGCGAACTGGTTTCCAGACGAATTTTGAGCGTCCTTGCTCAAACTGCCTGGCTTTGCAGGTAGCGCTTCGGCATTCTTTAGCTTCTTCAAATCTGCCGATCCTGCTGGTGAGGACCGCCTCTTTTTCTTGCCGTGAGGCATTTTTGCACTTTTTAAGCACTTTTCAGGAGCTAATATCCAGGAGTACCTCACTGATTGGTGGTCCACAAAGGAATGACAATCGAGTCTTCATTTTGCATTGTTCTATTGATTTTTCTATTAATCGAAGGTCCCTTGAAGACTGTAGAAGATCGTAGACCAGTTTTTTTTTCATCATAACAAAAGGAAAAACGTCATAATAGTCAATAAAACAGCTTTTGAATTGGGTCCTAAAATTTAGCTTAAATTTGTGAAATTATTGTTCACAACGATAAAGCTTATTTTTCTGAGCACAATGACGCTTTTTACGACCACATTGAATTTAAAATGGAATTTTAAATCAACTTTAAAAAAATACCTTAGCAGCCCTTCTTGACAGAAAAGCTCATACTTGACAGCTCGTTCCGCGGGGACGATAGTTGATCAATTGAAAAAATTGTTGTCTTGTCAATTTATATATAAAGTGATCGGAAATGGTTTTAAATCGTGACTTATACAGTTGTACTTTATGATTCTTTTGCTGCCAATTATGGGACATGTTGGGTCCTGCTCACGAATCCTAAGTCAATTTTTTAACGGTGAGTAATTCTAAGTAATTCATTTCCCGTAACTCCCTGATGACACAAAAATCAAAAAAATCCAAAACCAGTCTATTACTTTCCTATGGTAAAAAAATCTTTTTCCCGCATTTAACTATTTTTTTTTATTAATTCAGACCTAAAAGGGTTGAATAACAAACTCAATGTATTTTTATTTTATTTTAAGATTGTACTCTGGTTAGCTTGCAATACGTCGTAAGAGCCACCGCGACCTCCGACACTTATCTGATTTTTTTCTCTGAAACAAATCTTATTTTCATTGTGTTTCAGTGAAGAGCATATAAAGGACGTGCAGATGATCTGAGCAATGTATTTTAAAATTTGATTGTTATATTATTCTTTTGAAAACTAACCCGAGACATGTTTTTTAACTCTTTTTTTCTGTGCAGACAAAAACAAAAATTTCGATGTAAAAACAAAAGGGGTTTGCTGTTTGCGTTTACTGTGATGGTGACTTCAACGACCAGTGCAGAGAGTAGCCTTATATGCGAGCCTTTGAGTCGTCAACACACAACTTTATGTTGTCGTTTTAGGTTAAATACGCATTCAAACCTAAGAAAACGCATCATTAGCAGCTATTGTTCGTCGAACAGAACAAATAGTTTTACAAATTTTCAAGTTTCATTTCGTCAAAGCCTAACAAGTAGTGATTAATTTTCAAATAGACACCATTTTTTTGACTTAAATATACTTTATTGAATCTTTCTTATAATAATTATATTTGATTTACATAGAAAGTGATCAGCTGTGGCTCTTCAGCTTTAGTTTGCTTTTCGTGATTTAAACACTGTTCATTTTCATAACTTTAAAAGTACCGTCAGTGGGGGTGACTATTGGTCAAAAAACGATACACCTCTCGTAATTTCTTAATAACAAAAACAATTTAAATAACATCGAAAATCTTTCAACGTAGATTTGTTCTTAGATAGTTAACTAACATTTTTCCAAAATATGGTGGATTTTAATTAACACTACCTTAAATGCCAATAGTTTTAAATTGACACAATCTCACCCCTTGGAGGGGGTGACATTGGGTCAAATGAAACTAAAATGATGCTCAAATACAACGAAGTTGACTTTACAGCTGTCGGCCACCATTGCTAGTACCAACTACTAGTGTCTTCTTTTTTATCTACAAGGACTTCGCCGCCCTACCGGCGGCGCCGAATACCCATATTTACACAAAGAATTTTAGAGCGCCCGCCGCGGGAATCGAACCGGTGACCTCTGGATTGTGAGTCCAGTGCGCGGTCCGATTGATCTACATGGGCGGGTTGCTCAAATACAACGATATGGTAAAAACAAGTCATCCAACAGTGTTTCTTGTTCGAGGGAATCGTATTGACATGCTACAATATTTGAAGTGGAGATTTTCCAACATTTGGGTAGTTTTCGAGCAATTCCAACAAAAATATTAGAAAAATGATTTTTCGAGAAGTAATTTTTGGCCAAAAACGTACCTCAACTTTAGACAGCTGCCAAAATAACAGGATTTGTTCCAGGAACGATATTTTTTCAGCGAAGTAATCTTAAGATGTCCCCTACACAACCCTTTTAACACGAATCCAGTTTCATTGAGAAGAACCTGAGAAATGGTTAAAATCCTTAAAAAATCACTTTGACCCAATCTCACCCCCCAGACCCAATGTCACCCCCACTGACGGTATATGATTTATCATTTTTGTAACACTAGGTACAATGAGAAAAATAGACACCATTGTTTTTGTCAATTAAAAATTTCAATATAGAGCAATTCCAGCTCAAATCAGGATTTTTTCTGGTGCTTTTGTACCCGACCCTCTCCAATTTCAATGAAACTTTGTAGACATGTTATCCTAGGCCTATATAAGCCATTTTTGTGTATATGGAGCCAATAGTACTCGAAAATAACATTTGAGAAGGGCGTAAGGTATTTAAATATTTTTGTATTTTATAATTTAAAAATTACTGTATCTCGAAGCCGTTGCGTCGTATCAAAAAGTGGTCAAAGACAAACTTGTAGGAAATTGGACGGGCTTTCTGAAAAAAAATACACTGAAACAAAAATACACGCCACATTTATGAGATTTTTTGATTTTTAAGTCTAAAACTTAAATTTAAAGGTGATGTCACGATTTTTTTTCGTTCAAAATTTTTGAGGAAATAGCCTAAAATGTTACCAAAAGACTGACGAAAAATGCAGGATGGTATGTCTCTCCTAAAAAAATACAAAAATCATTTACTAAAACAGTTTTTTTGAAAAGTGGTCTAAACGTCAAAATTTAAAAAAACCGGTAGTGGCAATCGATTCTCCAGACAATTTTACATAAAAGTCTTCATATTGACCATGGTCCTATGTCCAATCCTTGGGAAGATACAGCGGTTTTAAAAATAAAAATGTTGAAAAAACGGGTTTTTTGGTGGTTTTTGCAATTTCTATATGACAGAATTGGTTTTTCAGTCTCGTAAATATTTTTACCGGAAAGCTCGTCCAATTTTCCATAAGTTTGTCTTTGACAGCATTTCAATTGGATGTAAGGGCTTACAGATATAAGCTTAACTCCTTTTCTAATAACTGAAAATAGAATATTTTTTTCAGTGTGGGAGAAACCTGGATATTAAATTTGCTTACGTAAATATAAAAACGAGTCAAATCAAAAAGCTGTCACAGGCAAACATATGGGAAATTGGAAGAGCTTTCCGGTAAAAATATTTACGAGACTGAAAAACCAAGTCTGTCATATAGAAATTGCCAAAAACCACCTGAAAACCCGTTTTTTCAACATTTTTATGTTTATAACCGCTGTATCTTCCCAAGGATTGGACATAGGACCATGGTCAATATGGAGACTTTTATGTAAAATTGTCTGGAGAATCGATTACCACCACCGGTTTTTAAAAATTTTGACGTTTAGACCACTTTTCAAAAAAACTGTTTTAGTACATGATTTTTGTATTTTTTTAGGAGAGACATACCATCCTGCATTTTTCGTCAGTCTTTTGGTAACATTTTAGGCTATTTCCTCAAAAATTTTGAACGAAAAAAAATCGTGACATTACCTTTAAATTTAAGTTTTAGACTTAAAAATCAAAAAATCTCATAGATGTGGCATGTATTTTTGTTTCAGTGTATTTTTTTCAAAAAGCCCGTCCTACTTCCTACAAATTTGTCTTTGACCACTTTTTGATTCAACGCAACGGCTTCGAGATACAGTAATTTTAAATAACAAAATACAAAAATATTTAAATACCTTACGCCCTTCTCAAATGTTATTTTCGAGTACTATTGGCTCCATATACACAAAAATGGCTTATATAGGCCTAGGATAACATGTCTTCAAAGTTTCATTGAAATCGGAGAGGGTCGGGTACAAAAGTACCAGGAAAATTCCTGATTTGAGCTGGAATTGCTCTATATGTCTCTGACTGAAAAAAAGTAAACAAATTTAAGATGCTTTTTGAAATCACTCTTTTGAGATAGTTTAATTTTGCATTTTAAATCAATTTGGTGTTGGCCCTAAGCATCCGATATTGCGTAAAACACCTAACTTCACCCTTCAAGGCACGCGTTTCACCTTGTATCTCACCTTCTATACAAATCTGATCAAAATCATCTCCTAGTGTCTAGTAGCTCGTCACACGCGTTGCACTTTTTATGACCCACTGCTTGCTGAATAAATTTGGTGTGTCAATGAACGCCCGACTCAGGGAGTGGGGAATGGAACTGAAAGAAAGTAACGAATCGTAACGCCACCGACTGCTGCCCCAGTGCGCTGGCCATCGAATTGCATCATGCATTACCGGCTTTTCGGGAAAATTAGCAATAGGAGAGGAGTGAATGTAGGGGCTCATGTTTGTTTTTTAATTGATTCTGTTAAATAATTTATGAATGAATTAAAATAAAACAATCAATGTAAAAAATGCTCTGCCAGAATTTTAAAACACCTTTCTACTTTTCAGCAAAATAATTAAACCCATTATTTATTGAATTTGTCATAAATAGTCTTTCCGTGTAAAATCTACAAAACTATTTCACAATGTTGCACAAGGCAACTAGTTGGAGCTCTAATTTTTACTAATGATCGAACTGTTTCAAAAGTGATTCTTTAGAAAATATCTACCACTTTCGCTTCAACCCTCTCAGGAAACGTTAGTTGGCTGTACCAATAATTATTTAATTGCTTAAAAAAATTGTTAATGGACGTAGTGTAGACACCTTATTTTGCAAATATCAATGAAATATGTATCACGATTTAATGGGTCATTTTTCGTGTCTCCGGAAGGATGTTGCCTCAACTGTGCTTGTATGGTTTCTCATTAAAGCTTTGAATCCAGTTCTGCCGAAAAAAAACCACAACTAGCTAGTCACACACTAAGCGCTACGGGACCACTACCCAGAAATCAATTTTCAATGTCACCTAAGGCGAACGTGAGCATTTGGAAAGGAGTCTCAGCTTTAGCGACAAATCCCAAAAGTTTGAACTGGTGTAGACCATTTTCAGCGAGACGACGAGCCCCTTAGTGGACCTGTCTGTTCAACGAACTTTTGACGCAATATTCGGCTGCTGCTGGATCAAATCTTAAGCTGAAAGGAGTTGATTGGGGTGAAAAAGCTGATCAGTCTGCGTTTGGCGCGCAATCGGATCGGAACGATTTTTGAGCAAATTCAGTCGCGGGAGTGTTGTGTTTTTTTTTAAATTCTTGTGTTTTGTCTAGTGACCCCCACCAATTGCTGATTTGGTGAGTTTTAGTGTTGGGCCAAAAAGGGTATTTTTCAAATTACAAAAGTTTTCAAGTTATGACCGATCATAAATTCATTTATTAATTGTTCAAAAATGTTGACAGCAACCGTTGCTTTATTATTTTTTATTTGTGAAATAATATCTGGGTAGAATTTTTTGATCCAAGAGAGACTAGCTAAGGAAATGCAACTAACGAAGCGATATTTGAACAAGTTTACATTTAGGTTGCTCCTATTTTGAAGTATTTGAGTATTTCAGTTTTTGGATGCGTCACAAAATTTTAAGAGCTGACAATCTAGGGGTTGATTTTCTTAAAATTAAAATGTTATGAGAATAGGAGTTCCCAACCACCTTTATTTTTTTTTTATGAGGTTTTTGCAAATGAAGTTTGATGTTTATGTCCCTTGACTCTCACCGAAGTTAAGGATGGAGAAAAAAAAAGAAATTACATGCCACGGTTTTAAAATGTCATTTAAAAACGTTACTCAATGCTCATTTTAGTGGAAGGTGGTAGGCACATTCTTCCAGCCTTCAGATGTATACATTTGACTACGGAATTCATATAAAACACTTTTTTTCTAAAGCTGTTGATAGGATTGTTATGTGTTTTGTTCATACAACCATTTTTTAGCATCAGATTTCAGAATTTGAAGCAAAATATAATCATTCTCATTACACCGACTAACATAATTTCTGCGTATTCCCAATTAGAAGAGCAATAGAACTTTGGGGTTTCCAAATACACGTGCACTTTCTCTTGCACTTATTGCATGCAATTTTGGATTGTATGCAAGAGCAACGAACAGAATCCTCCATACAAACTGTGGAGAAAAACTATTCGGTCCCATTTAAATATTTCTGAAATATTCAGAGTTCATGGTTTCCCTCGAGTTTAGCATGCGCAGTCTTTGAGGTCAATTTTTGTAGATCAGTGTTATTTTACCCAATTATATTGTTACCATGCATTTAACCTAGCAGCATATATCGAATTATAGCATTTTAAAAGTTTTAAAAGTTTTCAAATATTAACCCTCTACAACCCAACCCCGCCTTTACACTGGCTTCGATTTAAAAAATCGCCAAAAATCAAATTTTCAACCAATTTTTGAACTTTAATGAGCATAGGAAAGAAGAACTGTTAAAATTTTAGAAAATGTATGGGTTGAAAGTTATACTTGTTTTAAATGACTTTGCCAAAGTTTTTAAAAATGTAATTTTTTTATGGGTCAACTTTGGCTGGGTTTTTTACTAACATTTCCTATATTTCAAGTAAAAAGAAGTATGCAGTAATTTTTCTAGCGTCCCAAGACTATGTCTCTACACATTTTTTACAATTTAAATGATAATGGTGCCATTTTAAAGAAGAAAATGTGAAAAACAAGCAAAAAATTGAAAAAGTGACTGTAAAAACATGAAAAAATTAGATAGGCAAAATGTAATGATAGGAGGTGGTAGAATAGGCCAAATACTACCTAAAACAAACATGAACTAAACAAGATAAATGCAAATTAAAATACTAAAAATGAAACAAGAAAAACATAAAACAAGAGAAGTAAAGTTTTTCGTAAAACAAAAGTTGACCTCCTGAACACGGGAATTTTTTTTTTTGAAAAAAAGATTTAGACAGTAGGGGTTAACAATTTATTCTTGGGACTTAATAAAAGAGAGCTCTGAGATTTCAGTCATTCGATTTTTTTTTATATTTTTTTAATCCGGCTTTTTTCCTTCGGTATGCCCAAAGAAGCCATTTTGCATCATTAGTTTGTGCATATAATTTTCCATACAAATTTGACAGCTGTCCATACAAAAGTGATATGTGAAAATTCAAAAATGTGTATCTTTTGAAGGAATTTTTTGATCGATTTGGTGTCTTGGGCAAAGTTGTAGGTATGGATATGGAAAAAAAAGGATACACGGTAAAAGTTTTTTTGGTGATTTTTAATTTCACTTTTGGTCACTAAAACTGGATTTGGAAAAATACACTATTTTTATTTTTTATATTTTTTTATATGTTTTAGAGGACATCAAATGCCAACTTTTCAGAAATTTCCAGAAAGGGCATAAAATCTTTGACCGAGTTATGAATTTTTTAATCAATACTGATTTTTTCAAAAAATCTAAAGATTTGTCGCAAAATTTTTTCAATTTCATTTTTCGATGTAAAATTGAATTTGCAATCAAAAAGTACTTTAGTGCCCATGTTTGACCACTTTGAAAAAAAAAAAAATATTTTTGAAAAGCTGAGAAAATTCCCAATATTTTGCTGTTTCGGACTTTGTTGATAAGACCCTTAGTTGCTGAGATATTGCCATACAAAGGTTTAAAAACAAGAAAATTGATGTTTTCTAAGTCTCAAAAAATTCTGATGTCACTTGTTAATTTTACCGAATGTGTGTGTGTGTGTGTGTGTGTGTGTGTGTGTGTGTGTGTGTGTGTGTGTATTAGCCTGTCCCATTTTGAGGTCATGTCGAGGAATTTCAGGTGCTCACTTCTTAAATGATAGATTATGATGTTAGGAACAATGTTTTCTTAGACAAGAAAAAATAATAAAATACTTTCTCGCACCCCCTAGTCGATTTACTGAAAAATGTCACTTTTTTGAACAAATTTTCTAAAATCGCTTGGAATCAATACAAAAACTGATTCGATCTGGTGAGTATTATCTTCAAACGATAGGTTTTTGTCCATAGATTAAGATGCACTATCAATATTGGACCAAAATCTAAGTTTTTGGACTCTCCCAGGCGGATTTATGTCGAAAAAATCGCATTTTTTTGAAACTTTTTTCAGAAATGCTCATTTAATTTAGGGTAGCCTATTTTTCCTAGTAAAACCAATACATGCAGCTTATAGGAAATTTCATGGCGAACATTTTTCCCTCTGAGAAAATGCAATTTCGACACTCCAGAGCCGAGATATTTGAGTTTTAGTGAGGAAAAAAGTGCCAATTTTCAAAATTTCTCAGAATTCAGAAGCAAGGCCTACTAATTACCCGATGTTGCAAGCATGTGTCGCAAAGGTCAGGGTATGCTTTCTTATAGTAATTTTGGCCGCTGAATCCGAATCTGAAATCAAATTTCGTGTAAACAGTGATGTTTTGTAGCTACACCCTTTTGGAATGTTATTTGCGTAATTAAATCGCTGCCATTCAAATTGCTTGCAAGTTCGGTCATACTTTTCTCGGTTTTCGTTCCACTTTGATTGATTTTTTACTTACAGATCTGTTAAATGTTTTTTACTTTTTGATTATCTTAAGCAATTCGAAAAATCGCATATTGTTATTTGGTGGTGGCTTAGGGACTATCCATAAACCACGTGGACACTTTTTTTTTTAATCGCTGACCCCCTCCTCCCCAATTTCCATACAAAACAAATCTCTTTGATATGGAGAGTGGAAAATCGCTGAATCAAAGTGGTATTTACGAAAACCGAAAAAAGTATGATCGAACTTGCAAGCAATTTGAATGGCAGCGATTTTATCACGCAAATAACATTCCAAAAGGGTGTAGTTACATAACATCACTGTTTACACGAATTTTGATTTCAGATTCGGATTCAGCGGCCAAAATTACTATAAGAAAGCATACCCTGACCTTTGCGACACATGCTTGCAACATCGGGTAATTAGTAGGCCTTGCTTCTGAATTCTGAGAAATTTTGAAAATTGGCACATTTTTCCTCACTAAAACTCAAATATCTCGGCTCTGGAGTGTCGAAATTGCATTTTCTCAGAGGGAAAAATGTTCGCCATGAAATTTCCTACAAGCTGCATGTATTGGTTTTACTGGGAAAAATAGGCTACCCTAAATTAAATGAGCATTTCTGAAAAAAGTTTCAAAAAAATGCGATTTTTTCGACATAAATCCGCCTGGGAGAGTCCAAAAACTTAGATTTTGGTCCAATATTGATAGTGCATCTTAATCTATGGACAAAAACCTATCGTTTGAAGATAATACTCACCAGATCGAATCAGTTTTTGTATTGATTCCAAGCGATTTTAGAAAATTTGTTCAAAAAAGTGACATTTTTCAGTAAATCGAGTAGGGGGTGCGAGAAAGTATTTTATTATTTTTTCTTGTCTAAGAAAACATTGTTCCTAACATCATAATCTATCATTTAAGAAGTGAGCACCTGAAATTCCTCGACATGACCTCAAAATGGGACAGGCTAGTGTGTATGTGTTGGAAGGACTTGGTAAATGCACCGATCTCTTGATAACCTTTTGTTGGCTTATTCAATTTTGTCCGGTTGGTGTCATTCGATCTAGTTTTAGGTAACATTCTTTTCCAAGGCTTCATCCATAAAGTACGTCACGCAAAAATCAGACTCGATTATCCGAAGGCCTTGGCAAAATTTCACTTCGGATAATCGAAACTTCGGATAATTGTTACTTCGGATAATCGAATCACGAAAAAAAAATTTCGTTGTCTTTTTTTTGATTGTTGAGCTTGAGTATGACCCTTAAACTACTCTATACTGCCCATGTTCGCATAAATGTCCCATATGCAAAAACGGCATGCTGAGAAAAACGCATTTGAAGTTTGTCCCACACATAAGGCTACGTGTTAAGTTTTCACGAAAAAACTGGATTTCCTCCTAATTTCTAGAACAAAGTACTTGATGTTATAGGCTTTTCTGAAAGAGCACACGATTTTGAATCAAACTGCATCATTAACTCAAAAGTGATGAAAATGCATATGGGACATTTATGCGATCAGGGGCAGTATAGTGATTTAGAATTTTGAAATCCAAAATGGCGGCCAAAATGGCGATGATGAAATATTGAAAAAAGGCATTTTTTATTTTTACAGGCAATCAATCCTTTAAATTTGACTAAAATGGGTTCTCAGAACTCCTGTCAACCCTGTCGTTCGACTATCTTATGAAAACCAGTTATTTTGAGTAATATTTGATAAGTTACTCAATAGATTAGAATATTGTTTATGAAAAAAGACAATCACACATAATTTAAGCTTTTCTTGATTTAATTTAAATATATTTCTTTTTTTGATTGTTAATATATTTTTAAGAAATGAATGAACTCTTTCTTATGTTGATTTATTGCGCGTCCTAAGAAATAATCAGTTTTGGTGATTATCTTGAAGGGGTCTTTAAGATAAGAGCGCAAGCATTTTTTCAATCCATCGCAGTAACCGGTTTGATTTCCGCTTTTCATTGCTGTCAGTTCTACTAAACTTTTTATGTTAATTTGTTTTCGTACTGCGTTTCTTTTTGAAAAAAAATAAATCTTTGTATTTTAAATTGATCTGCTTCTTTCAGGGTTCGACCGGGGTTTTATACACCAGTGGCATCTATCGCAAACAGTGGGGATTTGTACTAACAAAGTGCAATAGAGATCTGCTTGGGGCAGTGTACAAATTATGGTGAGCAGAGATGAGGAGCAAATCTCAAGGCCATGTGCACAACCGAGCAAGAAATGGGGTCCTTAAGGGTCACCATTTATTTTGGGCCCCAACATACCGGCCACCAATGGAAAGCCGATTCCATTTATATTTAATCTAAACTTGTTAATTACATCTCAAATTTCTTATAAGCTAGCTTACACACTATGAAAAAAACGAGTAATTTTCCGTCAAATTTGATGCACATAACTGGAGCGTCAAATTAAACGTAAAATTACACGCCCAAAAATCATCTTGTAAAATTACATTAAACGTAATTTTGGTGGAAAAATATTCCAATAGGAATCGTATGATTCTTATTGGATGAATAAAAACGTGTTTTCACTATCTTATATCAGCATTTTTATTGAAGCACATCGTAATTAATTACACAATTTTCACTAACAGCACAAAGTTGTCCTTTCATGTTATTTGCTCTCAATTTTAAACGTATTTTGCTGCCGCTGGCTTTTGTTCCACTACCATTCTTCTGGCATGCTATTTGTACCGGGGTGCACCCGGCCATGGCCACCCCGCTGTAGAGTCGTCCAGGTGACACAGCTGGAGGGAACTCAATACTTGCGTACTATGTTTTGATCCACTCCGGGAACATCGGAACAGCGGCTTGCCGGAGCAGTTTGACTTAGCTCTTCGCGGCTAGTACGTATTTTGTTTGAACTGCATGATTTCCGCAACCTAAACAGAATGAAACGGAGAACGATAAACATATTTGAATTCTGTCTGAACATATCAAAAATGATTCAACTTACCTCTATCAATGATTTGATTACAGGTTCTGGCCCGAAGATGTACAAAATTGATGATAATTAACGAAAAATTCTGCTGCTAAAATATTCTTTGTGGCGGCACGCGCGTCAGCCGTTTTGACGTTTCTCCACTCTGACAAACGTGTAGTGGCGGAGGCGCGTGAAATCGGGTTTAATTTAATGTAATATTACATCAAATTTGATGCTCCAGTTATGTGCATCAGATTAAGCTTAAAATTGGGTTATTTGTGATGTAATTTTAGGTTTCGCATGATGTCAAGGAATGTCAATAGGAATTTTATCAATTTACGTCAAAATACACATAATTTTACATCTAGAATACGTTTACATGATTCAATAATAGGTGCAATCAAGGATTACGTTAAATGTAGAATTCAAAAAATTTAAGTGTGTATTTCAACGTCTTCTTCGAGATTGTTAGCCGTTGCCTACAGTTTGCAGCACTGATTGGATTTCCGTTGAATTACTTGCCACAGCGATAGCCGGTTAGTAGGGACACCGAAGAGGTCGGGTTCAGGGATCGATCGGAGAGCGGTGCCGACCAAGACTTTTTCGAGAGTGAGTCGGGAGCCGTCACGTCGGCTCCAGAGTCCAGAGTTGTCCTTGGGTATCGTTGCCGACTGCACGGCACGGTTAATCTCCAGGGTTAGATTCGATGCCAGCGCGCGCATTTAGTGCCAGGCCAGCTTTGGCCACGTGTTGGTGAAGTATTGGCGTTGGTCTGCTTGCTTGCTTGGTCGGTGTGGCTGAGCTCCAGGAGGAAGCCAGTCTCGCTCGGTTGCGGCGTTAGTCACTGAGGTAGTGTACCAATGGAACCTGGTGCACCATTGGTGGAACCTGGAGGTTTCGCGAATGCAAGTCCGTTTTGGGTTTGGTCTGCTTAGACAGTGTGAATTCCGTGTGACTCTCCACATCTAATCTTTAACAAACCACCACCACCATCTCCTCTCCTCGCGCCATTTAGTTCGAGGATGACGCCGCTGGTCTTAACCGTCAAAGAAGATCCCCTCTCGACATGTCCGGTTCAGCAGATGCTCGAGCTGCCGATTCGGCAACGAGAGAAAAAGCCTGCCGGACGGGGCAAACAACGTCTGTTGTGCGTCCATCCGACCCGGTACAAAGACTGCAATCCACATATACTACTAAGCTGACCGCGAAGGCTGCAGAACCTCTGCGTCCGGCTCGAAACCCAGAAAATTGATGGCAGGACCAAAAAGCCAACGCCAGCCAGCCGACCTAGCCCCCACGATTTTCTAAGATTGTCAGTTTATGTAAACAATTTTGGTTTGCCTAAGCCTACTTTCACTTGCCTTCTGTAGGGTTTTCCGTTGCGGCGATATCTTTCTGCGGCGATTAATTGGAGCGCAGGATTCTAATTTTTCTTGAAATTATTAATAAGTTAATTGAATTTTAAATTTGTATGCTAACTGTTTTAAACCAAATCAAGGTTTGCCCCTTGTTTGTAATTTACCCTGTTAGTTGCAAGTACCTTAATTTCTTTAAGTTCTTAAAGGTGGAACACGAAACCAATGCAATTGCCGAAAGTTTCACCCGTCATTATAGTCTGCTTGACATCGACCATTAATCATTGAAACCCCTGTAGATTGCATGGCTGTCGAATATTAAAAATAAAATGAAGCAACGTTTATTGCGTCGCAGTGTCGTGTTTGCAATGAGATATTTTTGTTGGATTTTTTTTTTCTACAAAATGATGTTTGTTTTTTTTTCGTTTAATATACAGGTCAGACTCGATTACACCGACCAACAAAATGTCTGTACAGGCTCAACTCAAGGGGATGTTTGAGAGTTTGGGATCCCCAGAAACACGTACACCTTGAATCTATATATATAAAACATTTCGACGGTTTTGTTCGAACGCGAATCAGTTCAATACGGAGAGTCGGATCGAGGTGCTCTTTGTTGCGTTGGGTTCGTAAAAGTCCAAGGAAGGTTCTTATGCTAACTAATTGACACTTTGGCCACTCTGGAACCGATTCCGGAAAATCTGCAGATTGTATGGGAAAAGCTGCGTAAAATCAAATTTTGATCACAGGAGGCTGAATAAGCAAACAAGCAAGAAACGTCAGGGAACCAAAAAAGGGCAGGACGAAGTTTTTCAAAAAAAATTTGACCAGGTCGAATGGGTTTTCTGAAAAGTTTTTATCGAGAATTAATGCTGTTCGCTGCTCCCACATATTGCATACTTTTTTTTCTTGTACGAACATGATAATCCTTGTTATTGATGATTTGCTTGTAAGTGATGTTAAAAGTAAGAAATTGAAGAAAAACGAACTCTTTTTTATTCGATTATTCGAGGTCCCATAAAAAGTCAAAGTAGTTATGTCACAGACATAACCGGAATGGCGTAGACTTACGTAAAATTTAGATATGTGGACATGTGGGTTTTCCATATATTAATTTGAAGAATTAGCTATATTCTTTAAATAGATATACGGAATATGATCATGAATGGGAGATGGAATTCAGCTAAGGGCGTTATTTCGGGGTGGTTTTCTTTCAAATTGTATGTAGTGTTTGGTGGGAATGATGAACAAGAAGAACTCTTTCGTGAGAAAATTGGTGGCCCTAAAAAGGACCGATTAGAGTTGGATGGTGGCGTTGGTCGCAAGGCTCGGTCTTGGCATCAGGCTCGATCTTGGCGTCAGGCTGCAGCCGGGAGATGTTCTGTCCAGATGGGTGATAGGCCGCGGTGGATGCTGCAGGTGCTGGCGTTGTTGATGGATGCGAAACCGACAAAGTTGTTTAGGAAAGCGTGTAGTATTTGCGAATGATGTGGTGCGAAATTTAGATTAGGCTGGTGTATCAACCAAAGTCAAAATCGGCCGATGATAACTAAAATACGAAACATACCTTCGTGACTGTGTTAGAACATTTCTACCAAAAACAAGGTCAAGGCATGTGCGCCCAAATGTCGTTGTCTGTAAAGGATTGGAAAGCAGATCAAGCTTGAGGTACTCTTTCATAAAATCAACAAATTTCAAATTTTCCGGTTTGAGGATATCAATGTTAAAATCCCCAGACACAACAATGCGGATGTCCTGCTTTGCATACCAGAACAAATTCCGGATCAAGAAAGAAATTTTCTGTTTGTATGTTGCACTTGGCGAAATATACACAACAACAAACAATGTTTGAATCCCATTTTCTGAAACTTTTGTGGCACAAATATCCCCAAACGAATCAGCCTCGAGTAAAATTGGATCATGTTCCTCACTTAACTGCTCAAGATCGTGAGGCATGGCCGTCGAAGAAGACGAATTTTTCTGGAATATTGCAACCCCCCCGGCCCTTACATTGGCACGTTTAAACTCAGCGATACAATGGTACCCCTCAATGCCCACATTAGAACAATTGTTCAACCAAGTTTCACTCAATGCCAGGAAATCGACTTTGGTGAGCAAGAAATCAGTCGAAACATCCAAATGATCCCTTAGTGCCAAGACCCGTGCCGACCCCTAATTGGACGGAACACCCATTCGAACGGCAAAGAGAGAAAAGAAAGAGACGAAGGAATTTTAGCGAGCCGAATGGGGGGAGGGGTTGGGGGCGAGAGCAGCCTCAGAAAGCTGTGCATTCCGTCGCCCCCCCAGACCAAAATTTGTTCCTGAAATTTAAATTCAAATTAGCTCGCTGCCTCGTCCCGGGTGGAACGAGGGATGAGGGCAACTCTTTCAACAGTTTGGAATTGGACACGACGCAATTCTTTCAGAAACGCTCGCCGCGAATGCGACGAGCTAGTTGTTGTTTCACAACCACGGCTTGACCCACGAGAGGCTCTTCAGCGGAAGGCAGCAGGCGCGCGCCTCATCTCGTTGATGCCTCGTCCCGGGTGGGACGAGGGACGGGGAGTGAGGCAACTCCGAACCACGGCAACCACGAAAGATCCAAACGGTCCGGCCATCGAGAGGCAACTGGCTGACGGTGACGTCGAGAAGGCGATGCGCGCTTCTTTTCCAGTTCTGGTCCCTCTCTCCTGCTGCTGCTGCTCTGGTCTCTCCTGCTGCTGCTGCTCTGGGCTGAGCTTTCCTGCTGCTGCTGCTCCTGCTGCTGCTGCTGCTGCTGCTGCCGGTCCGACGTCTGAGACGTGAATGATAGAATGGGCTCTGGCGCGCGTTCTTATATAGCCTTTCGGCCCGCTACTTCCCCTCCTTTTTCGCGACCGACACTCGGTCGCGTTGCTCGGATGATTTTCCCCTCAAAATAGGTACTTGACATTCCCGTCCGTGAGTGGGAAGCGCTCATTTTGCTTGCAAAATCTCTGCATTTTGAAAACATTTTAAAACATTCAATTGTTTCAATAGTTAAACTATTTTGCCAACAATGAAAGTTTTATAGCAAATTGCTGAATAATTTTCGAATCGAATGGCACATAAATCGTGTCGATTCGATTAGAGGGAAGGAAGATATAAGCGTTTGACGGATGACGCAGTAATCCAGGGCCTTCGGCCCGGGTTTTTTGGAATGACACCCCAGTACCTTCGACAAAGACGTAAGTCTACGTCAAAACCTTTGGATAATCGAAACTTTCGATAATTGAGTCTGGACTGTTTGTTAGAAGATTATTTGAATTACTGCATGAACATGACCGAGTCACGTAGCCCAGTGGTAACGCTTCCGCTTTGTAAGCGGTAGATCGGGGTTCAAATTCCGGTTCGGACCAGCACGACTGGTGATCTTTTCCCTTCTGGATTCGATTGCTTAGTAAAGGGAAGGTAGTGTATCGTCATAAACTGGACCTTATCAAGACACCTTACGAAGACAACCTATGGAATGTTAACATTAACCTTAACATGTTAACATAAAGTTGATTAATAAACTGACACTGAATCTGCTTTGTAATTGCCGGCCCCGATACTCTTCACGGGTGTTCCCCTCAGGAACAGGGAAAGATTTTATTTTTTTTTACATGGGTATTTTTCTTTTATATTACTTTATTACTTAACAATATTATTCTAAAGATAGTTAGTTAATCAATTATTTGGGATTCACAAAAATTATATGATAATAAAAAGGCCGTTCTAGCTGAATCCTTTTATTGGCCATTTTGATAACTAAAATCGTTATTTAAAATATCCCATTGATTTGATTGATGAAATGATTGATTTATGAGCCAATATTTCGCTGCGTGTAGCTTGAAAACAATACAGCATTTTTTACTGTTTTATTCTCGTCCCAAGATCAACCTTCAACATGTTCTGGAACGGCTTGCTCGCAAATTTGATTTCGAGTGGTTTTTTTTTGTGGTTCGTTTCCAAAAAACCAGTTCCACATCTGATATCCTATGTTCTTTCCTTCGAAGGTCGCTCGAGGCATTAGAGCGGGCAATTTCAAGTTTGGCAGATGTTTGAAATAACGTCATAATTCGAATTCCCGGACGCTTCGAAACCCGGACACTTCATCTTGTTTCATCAATTATTTGGATATAAGTTCGCATTATAAATGTCAAAACTGTGTTATTTGATGAATTCCTACATCAACTTTCATTTAAAGTTTGTTTGAACGCTGTAGTTAATACCAAAACAATTAAATACAATAAAATTATAAGTTTACCAAAAATGCGAAACATTTCACTTGAAATATTTCATAGGCGTTCGAAGCACCGGAAGGCAAAGCAGAAATTTATGGTTTCGATTTCCTTAAATTCTAGCAAATTTTTATATAAACTATCGATTGTTTTGATGTTAACAGCTTATTTGAGACCTAAAGGATGCCATTCACTAACATTTCAGTCCAAATTTGGGCGATTCATAAGTAAAATCGAGTGTCCGGAATTCGAAGCAAAAGTGTCCGGATTTCGAATCAGCTTTTATTAGTGTCCGGGATTCGAAGCACAACAAGTCATTTTAATTTTAAAATTCTGATGAAAAATTGTTAGAAAAGACATATTTTGCATACATTTTCTTGAAACTGACTGTTTATACTACATCCTGATGATATTTCTACATTTCCAACCTATTACATGATTTTTTGCCAGCTATAACAAAAATGATATGCTACAAAGTGTCCGGATTTCGAATCATGACGTTATGATTTAAAATTTAAATGAGGTCTTGTGGGGAGATGGGTTTTTGGCGAATTTTGGCACTAGGAAGTAGTTTCACTATTTTGATTGGGAGTGGTATTTGATAGCATCGGTGAATTTTCATGAAACATTTTGATAAATATATCCCTGTTCTAGTTATGCATCCCAGCAAACTTAGTACAAGAGAGGCATTGGAAATTTGAAAACAATGGCATAATTAAATTCTAAGAAAAAACATTTTTAAAAACTCAATTTCTGTTATCACTCAAATTTCAGGGATTTTAAAATCACGTTCAATTAGATTTTCAAAAATTGGAATTGGATTTTATAGGCTATTTTTTATTTAAGCTTGCGATTAGGTTTCAACTCTTTTTACAAACTCACATATTGTTTTTATTTTAATTGCACATTTTCAAAGTTTGTTGTAGAAAGGTGTAATTTAACTGTACTTGCACTTACGTGAAAGTACAAAATTATAAAAAAAAAATTCTCTCGAGTTCCACTGTTTTTTTGTTTTGCAATCCCTCGATGCATTTGGATGGTAATTCTGAATGACTTCACATTTTTCATGATTGGATATCAACTCTTTGATTAATGGAATTCCCAATTAATTTAATGAGTAGCAATCATAAAGCTACCTCAGGTTCCCGCGAAAAGATATATTACCAACCATTTTATAAAATAGGCGTTTTGTATTAAGTTGTTGATGTTAGCTGCAACTTATATTAAAGTATCACTAATCGTTCAAAGTGTGGCGAATGCCGTGACCACAAAGCATACCCAGAAAGTCGTCGCGATTGACGTCATTGCCGTTTGGCTTCAAGCGTCGCTTTTTGGTTGACTAACCTAAGCTTTGGACTCAAGGTGCTTTCCTGCAGGCAGCCAACAAGCTCGACGATGCAGTGGACGATTTGATTTTTGAGGCTGTTTTGCATTTTTTTTTTGTTTTGGTAGAACCGGTCTAAATACACTAAACTACCATCACCAATCAAGGTGGAATGGCTAGGTGATCTCTAGGGGGGTTGAATAGTCTATAATTAGATAAGTTTTTAATTACATGTGACGGAAATAGGGTTGATGACTAACTACAGTGGCGTTAGAAATTAAATATAAGTAATTGTTCATCAATTATCAATTATATAATTTAAATACCTATATAAGTTACGAGCTGTTATTATATACTTAATGTGATATTTTTTTTCATCCTCCTCAAAAGCTTGCGGGTGATCGTCAAATGCATAATCCACAATGGTAAACTTTGCATCTAGCACCACCACGACGGTGGAAGCTCAGAAGCAATCCACGCCTCCAAAGCTGACCTCGTCAATCACGCGGAAGGATCCAACGAACCGGCTTGAAGGATCCCAGAACATCTACCGGTGGCTGGACGGCAAACGGGCAGACGATGGCGCGGAAGGGCTCTGGAGAATCCACGATACGCTGTATGATTTGACCGATTTCATCGGAAAACACCCGGGCGGAAAGTCGTGGCTCAAGGTGACCAAGGGAACCGACATCACGGAGGCGTTCGAGACACACCATATTGGAGGTAAAGCCGAACGGATGCTTCCGTTGTTCAAGGTACGATCGGCCAGTCAACCTAGGCACGTTCGCTTGACGTTCCACAAGGACGGATTCTATCGGACGCTTAAGAGAAAGGTGGCAGTTAAGCTCAAGGATCTGGACTTTAGTCCAGTTCGACGATCGGAACAGATCATGGACGCCCTGCTGGTAGCGACGTTTGGACTGGCCTTTTTGGCTAATATCATGGGAAGTTACGTGGTGGCTGCAGTATGCGCACTGTTTGTCTGCTGGACCATGATCTGTGCCCACAATTTCTTCCACAAGAAGGACAACTGGAGGATGCTCTTCTACAACTTGGCCTTACTTAGCTACAGGGAAATGCGCGTTGCCCACGCAATGTCGCATCATCTCTACCCCAACTCGATCTTGGATTTGGAAATATCTTTCTACGAGCCTTGGCTCTCCTGGATGCCACTATCTTCCAAGAATTTACTGCAACGCTATGCATCTTGGGGCTATGGACTTGTGGTCTATTTCGTATCGTTTGCTAATGAGTTTTTGAAAAGGTAAGATTTTGAAACCAACCCTTTTAAATCATTTCAACTAATCATGCTTTGTTTCTAGAATCTGGATATCGTTGACCACCGATCAGAGAACCTTCTACCTAGACGATCTGATCAACTTAACAATACCCTTCTTCATGTACGTTACCGGTACAAGAAGTCTATGGGAGGTACTCCTCATGTGGGTATTTATCGAACTGTTTGCGAGCTTCTGCTACGCTGTAGTTGGTATTTCCGCCGCTCACCAGCATCCTGAAGCCGTCCACTACGGAGACCTGATTCTGTAAGAAAAAAATCTGCTGAATACACGCATCACCATCATTTCTCAACGATTTCCATTTCAGTGAGGACGTCGACTTCGGCATCTACCAGGTGTCGGCCATCGTTGACCGGTCGGACACGAAGGGATCGCAGTTCAAGGTTCTGACGAGCTTCGGCGATCACTGTCTGCACCACATGTTCCCCACGCTGGATCATGGGCTTCTGCCGCAGCTGTATCCGACCTTCCTGGAGACGTGTGCCGAGTTCGAGGTGGAGTACCGGGAAAGGCCCTGGTGGCACATGTTCTTTGCGCAGTACAAACAGCTGGCGCGCGTCGATCCCATCACGTATCTGCCGGGGAGGAAAACGAAGTGAAAGCTGTTCGGTTTTTTTAAGTATGGACAGTTATTTGCCAACGTTTCACTGAATTATAAACTAGTCTCAAACATAAGTATTTATAAGACTGTTCTCATAATGGTGTTTGCCTGCACGGAGAAAAAAGAGTTCCCAAAATCGTGAACACGCGTTCATGAAATTGGGAACCACGAACAAAGTGTTCAAATTCCATGGTACGTTTTTGTTCGTGGTTCCAGAATTCATGAACGCTTGTTCACGATTTTGGGAACTCTTTTTTCTCCGTGTGGCAAGTGGAAATTATTTAGCTGGAAAACCTGGATAAAATAAAGGGAAAATGCTGTTTAAACTAAACACAATTTGTTTTTCGCCATATTTCGAAATTAAAACGTAAGAAGACACTTAATATTGAGTAGAGGACACATAAATAATAAATAGTAGGAAATTAGACAAGTTCAACGAAAATTCAATGCAGTATTGTGCTGTTCAAATTTTTGGGTAACTATTTGATTTGATTTGAAGAAGTTTGGGTTAATCAAGTTATTTTTTTTGCAATTCCTTTGTGTAACTACTTACTTTTCCTGTCATTCTTGAGCAAGAATGGATAAAAAATACCTTTCAATACCAGTGTCAACAAGTTCTACTTTTCAGCACTGAATTGTGTGCTAAAAAGTTTAAGTTTGCAGCACTCGTATCAAAAAGTAACATTTTATTTTTTTTGTTTTGAATGGTGAATTTCCTTAACACATGGTTTTTTGACACAGTTTTTTCATTCAAAAAGTAGTCATCGGAATTGTTAAAAATGTTGTAAGCAACCCGTTGCACTCGGTAAACCTTGATGATTTTTTTTCTGTTCAGACTTGGTAGGGGAGAGTGGAGAGACTTGGTCCCCTTTTTTGTATCGCACATAGCTCTCTTAATTTGTCACAAAACTATGAACTTTTTGCATGAGTTGAAAGTTTGAACATTCAACTATGTTTGGCTGATAAGCGTACTTGATGAATTCTTCGAATAATGCCATGCGTTCAATAACATATTTTAAGCCGGCATTTTAAACATTTTGAAGAAATCTTAAGCGAAATGTTTCTTATTCATTCAAACTATTGATTTTCTGTAAGTTACAGCTATTTCACCTAAAACCTGTACGTTTGTGTTCAAAATATAACCAGTTTAGTATATAAAATATTCAAAAACTTAAAATATTTTTATTTAGACCGAAATTGAGCATGTTTACAAAAGTTGGTAATTTTTCAAACAGCAGTAAGTCTTTTTCAACTTTGCTAAGGGAATTCATGTCAAATCATATTAAATTATTCGCTCTACAGCATTGGCTTGGCTTTCTCGATTGCGAGATTTCTACTCGAAACTAGGTGTTCGAAGGCTTGATTGTTGAGGCAATTGCAAACCTCTTTTTACACCTTAGCTTCCATCCACCTCGGGATTCGAACTGACGACCTTTGGATTGTTAGTCCAACTGCCTACCAGCGACTCCACCGAGACAGGACCCAGGGAGACGACTCCTACACCTGGATTGAGCTAACGACCTAACCCTCTAGGTTAATCCGGGCCAACATTTACTTCCCCATCCGACGGAAGGCGTGGTCAGACAAATCTCGTCTCGAAAAATGCCACCGGGACCATCTGGGATCGAACTCAGGGTGACTGGGTGAGAGGCAATCACGCTTACCCCTACACCACGGTTCCCGGCTCATTCAATGTACATAACACTAAACCAATCAATTAAACTTAAGGCTGATTTCAGTGATTTTTAAAATGTAGGGATGAAGTCTCTCTAAACGCTCGTTCAAAAACAATTCTTTTTAAAAAATAGTAGGACGATGAATTTAACGTCAAATGCGTAAGTGTTTCGTAGTTGATTAGTTTATCAAACAATTCATGTATAAAAATCCCGCCCATGTGGATCAATCGGACCGCGCGCTGGACTCACAATCCAGGGGTCGCCGGTTTGAATCCCGCGGCGGGCGCTCTAAAATTCTTTGTGTGAATATGGGTATTTGGCGCCGTCGCTCCGTGCCATACTTTCATACACTTAGGAGCCCAGGGCGGCGAAGGCCTTGTAGATAAAAGGAAGACACTAGTGGTTGGTACTAGCAATGGTGGCCGACAGCTATGATTTTATAGCTTCGTCTTTTTTCTATGTATAAAAAATGATGTTTTGAATAAATTTTAATTGATTTTCATACACATAATGATCTATTGTAGGTTTTTTTGCAGTGTGTGATGGGCTATCCATATTCACTTAGCTAACAATAATTAAGTAAAGTAAAATATATAAGTACTACACAGCAAAAAATCCGATGGTAAAATCGCATGCAAAAGCATGCACATCACCTTTGTGAGAAAAAGCATGTAATATTGTATGAGAAAACGTGTACACAAAAAGCATGTACCGAAGAATAAAAATCAGGTCTGCTCACCCCAAAAAATAACATCAACCCGGCGAGAGTCATATTCAGATTACCAAGTCCGCGCCCCAACCCACTCGGCTATTTCGCCGCTATGAATATAGTTGGATCTTCACCGATGTAGCTGTAGGTTCCCCATACATCGTATGCAGTTAACACAGTATACGACGTACGGAAAACCTACTGTTACATTGGCATTGATCCAACCATTTTCATAGCGGCGAGATAGCCGAGTGGGTTGGGGCGCGGACTTGGTAATCTGAATATGACTCTCGCCGGGTTGATGTTATTTTTGGGGTTAACAAACCTGATTTTTTCTTCTTCGGCAAATGCTTTTTGTGTACACGTTTTCTCATACAATATTACATGCTTTTTCTCACAAAGGTGATGTGCATGCTTTTGCATGCGATTTTACACAGAAATTTTTTGCTGTGTAGGGTGTTTCATCCAAACAAAAAAGTTCTCAAAATCAGGCAAACCGAGGTTCCACTAGTAGAGGATACCCATAAGGACTCTCATGCCAAATATCAGCCCATTTGGTTGAGAATTGGCCTGTCCCCAGCGGTTCAAAGTTTACATGTAAATTAATATGTGGATTTTTATGCATTTCGTTCAATTGTTCCTACAGGTCTGGGGACAACATGGATTCACTCGGAATAAAGACAGGTGTGTAGGGGATGGTCCAATGAACAAATTCCAGAAGGAATTAGAGTTGTCCATTCTGTCCCCAAGGTGCGCATTGGATCGACGTCCGGTGTCTCCAGAATCAACGATTCACCCTTCAAAAGTACGCATTGTCCTTAGTATGCTATGACGGCTAGCTGAAAATAACGACGCCTCATATCAGACGGTGAACTCTTCCATTGTAGCTCAGATTCATTTCAATTGATTCAAATTCCTAAGCTAAATGAAATTTGTCCACGCTCTATAGAACAAAGTTTTTTTTTGTGTATGAAAATTTGTCCATGACGGAAGGAAGGGCGGGGTCGTTGATATTTCCTTCCAAAAGAGTGTCTACATGGGTCCGTTTTGTGACATCCCGTTTTTTGCGAAATCTTTTATACCAGTGATCGTATATCGATTCTGGGCCAAACTGGGTTGAGAATGCCATTTGGTGCAATTTTCAATGTCTCACTTTTTGACCGTCGCAGATTCGCAGAAATTTGAATTAATTCTTGAGATATTAAACACCTACTGGGAAACTTTCGTGCAAGAAATACAATGCAGAGCAAAGCAAAAACGGCTGGGATAGAAGTGGTCCATTGGTCAAAGTGAATTTAGTCAGTGGATGTTTCGCCACACGTATATGCCCGACTCATGTAAACATGTTTAATTATAACTTCGTACTCTGTCAAACAAATTCAACAAAACACTGCTTCGCTTCGATACATCGCCCAGAACTGTCCGCCAAACAAAACGTGTTTGGCATTGTTAACTTTGCATGCCTTAGTTTTTATTTATTCAAACATTAAAACGCGTTTTTTCTCAGAACGTCAAAAAGCGACGTGCGACAAGATGGCACGATCAAAAAAAGACTATTCATTGAAGAAACTGTTATCATGCATTTTAGGCAAAACGAGGATGTTAGAATGCATCACTTGCATTTTATTAAAATAATATTTAGTTTTGGCTGCCGATAAGCAACAAAAACGGCTATTGTCCCATTCTAATGAGACATTGGATGAACACGAGTTTTGCTCTCTTGTCACGAGGATTATGATCAACTGGAAAAGCAGATGCTTACTCAGAAGAGGGAATTTCGGATAGTTAACGAAGAGATGTGACAGATTGTTTTTGATTTTTTAAATAAAGTTTGTTTTATTTTATAGACTTTAGCTTCTTTCACACATATACATTTACAATAGCTTTTATTTTCTCTCCAAGAAAATTCCTTTCCTTTCTGCCTTGCAGCGTGGTGTGTAGTAGTAAAAG
>NC_068938.1:91714916-91736666 GCF_016801865.2 Culex pipiens pallens | reverse complement strand
TTGTCATACTGGTCATGTGTAACATAACCACCTGCACCTTTTTCTTACTCTTGTCTATTCCATAGTTATAAGTAATAATTTTTCGATTGAAATACGATGTAAAACACAGCTGAAAGGAACACCAAAACTCTGTTATGTACCTAAATGAACTCATTGTAACTTGATTATTCACAAATAAAACCGAATTGAATTGAATTGAAAGTACTGTTTCTACCTTGGAGACAACAAAGTATTAGCAATGCTTAAATTGTTCCATTAATTATTCATTCATCAAGTGACTAGCATAAAAGTATTCTTTTGTCTACGGTTTAACGACAAGAGGACGGCGTCATGCAATCAAACTGCGCCTGGAAATTGTCTGCTGATAAGCTCCATCTGCTGATTTAATATGTCTGGGGTGATGTATATAAAATATTTATTTTTATAAAATGTTACCAGCCAGTGCAGTGGGCAGCGTGACATCACTATAGCTGACCTGACACTGCTACTGCTGGCGGGAATAATTAAAAACCAGTTGCCATTTGTTGAGCATGTTTGTTTTGTCCGTCTTTTTTCATTGGCAAATTTTAGTGTAAATTGAACTGACACAGAAAAAAGCGTTTTATTTGCATTGCGATAATTAATTTGGTGCAGGTGAGCATTGATTGCTTGGAGATCAAAGTTTAATTGTTATTGAATGCTTCCAACCTCGGTTCAACATATAACCGATCGGCTTATGCAACCCCTTACAAAAAAAGGGTTGATTCGCGCGCAACGTTACTCAATCAACAAAAGTGGCATCAACGCCAATTGAAAGAAGATCGCCGCACGCTTCACATGGGGAATTGATGAAAACCCTTGCCGTTGAAGTCTCTTTCATATGGTAATTTTAAGTGCCAAATGCGTATTCAACGATCGAGGACTTGTGGTTTTCATGATTTTTTTTTTCTATAGCGGCAGTTTGGCAACTTTATTATGTTTTTATAAAAATTGTCTTGAACCAATAAAAAATACATCGTGTAGAACATTGTGATGTTGAGCACAAACATGCATTGTTTGAACGTTTATTTATAGTTTTTGTTCTTAAATTTTTAGTTTTTGGTTGTTGTAACAGATCAAAAACATAAACATATGTATGTCAAGATATATGTTTAAAAAAATTGATGTTTATATTGAGTTTATGGGTCATTCTCCGTCAACTTACACGAAATCTGAAAAAAATATCAAAACCCTCTTTGACTTCCGTTAAACAATGGTCCCTGATTACGAATCCGCGATCCATTTTCGATATCTCGTCCCGATGCAGCGTTACTACCCCTTTAATTTTTCTGGATTATAACTAAGACACGATTTTCACGAGGTTGCTGGTTCGAATCCCGCGGCGGGTGCTCTAAAATTCTTAGTGTAAATATGGGTATCCGGCGCCGTCGCCCCGTGCCGTACTCAAACACTTAGGAGCCCAGGGCGGCGAAGTCGTTGTAGTTTAAAGGAAGACACCAGTGGTTGGTACTAGCAATGGTGGCCGACAGCTATAAAGTCAACTTCGTTTTCGTTCAATAACCCAAAAAGTTATTTTTTTCATTTAGATTTTAGAACATACATTTTTATTTTGAATTACATATTTTTTGAACTTAGCAGGTTACTTTTAAGAGCGTGCACAGTAAAACATAAAGTTGAATTTTGGAAGGATGAAAATGTGGTTGTTTGAATATTACCTCTTTTTTGAGTAATTTTACCAAAAAATGTGTAAAAAGGTGAACCTTATGAAAATGCACCCAAAACTGATGCAAATTCACCAGTTACTGATGTAATATTACACTTTATACACAAAATCTGCCACGATTCCCTGATGTATATTCCCAAAAATATTTCTGTGTACCACAAAGTTATCGAGCAGACAAAACACAAAAAATATAGAGGTATAAACGTAAGATATCATTTTATTTCGTTTCATTTATTTCGCTGTTAAACCATTACTTGTGTGAAGTTACTATCTTTAGTTGAGATGTGGACTACCTTTCAACAGCTGATTAATTCACAGCTTATGCTTAAAGAATCGGGACCGTGGTGTAGGGGTAAGCGTGGTTGCCTCTCACCCAGTCAGCCTGGGTACGATCCCAGAAGGTCCCGGTGGCAAATTTTGAGACGAGATTTGTCTGATCACGCCTTCCATCGGACGGGGAAGTAAATGTTGGCCCCGGTCTAACCTAGAAGATAGGTCGATAGCTCAGTCCAGGTGTAGGAGTCGTCTCTCTCTCTCTCGCCGAGGGACAAAAACTTTCAAAAATATTTGCATCGAAATTACTTCGTGTTCCTGAGAAAAGTACATAGGTATTCTAATTATATTTTTTTCTTTCAGTTCACAAGAATTTCAAATGTTATTGGTTGAATTATTCACAACTCTAACCCCCGGGCCCTGGAAAGCAAGCCATTGCATCACTTCAGAAAGACGGAAGGTAAGTAGTTTCATAACGGAGTTGCAAAAAAACCTACACTCTTAAAAGGAATCGCTTTCATTTTTGTTATAAGGATTTTTGTAATTGAGCAATAATTGTTCACAAAATCGACTGATTTCATTAAGTTCAATTTGTGATTTGTTGTTATTTTTTTCTTGGGCCGTTACAAATATTTTTCAAAGTTAATATTCAACTTGTTTGGGCTGGTTTAAGAATATTTAGATTTTTTTATGAAATTCCAAAGCATTGCATTATAAAAAATATCGAAAAAAAAATTTAGGTAGGAGCTATTTTATACGAAATCGGTCTTTTTTTTATTCTAATTTTTGAATTTTTTTAATCCGGCTGAAACTTTTTTGGTGCCCCAAAGAAGCCTATTTGCATCATTAGTTTGTCCACATAATTTTTCATACAAATTTGGCTGCTGTCCATATAAAAATGTTACATGAAAATTAAAAAATCTGTATCTTTTGAAGTAATTTTTTGATCGATTTGGTGTCTTCGGCAAAGTTGTAGGTATGGATAAGGACTACACTGAAAAAAATGATACACGATAAAAAATAGGTGATTTTTAATTTCACTTTTTGTCACAAAAACAAGATTTGCAAAAAAAAAACATCTTTTTTTTTATTTTCTGATATGTTTTAGGGGACATCAAATGCCAACTTTTCAGAATTTCCAGAATGGGCAAAAAATCTTTGACCGAGTTATGAATTTTTGAATCAATTGGTCGCAACAATTTTTCAACTTCATTTTTCGATGTAAAATCGAATTTACAATCGTCAAGTTATAGCTATTTTTAGGTAACTTTTTTGAAAAAAGTCATATTTAGTCTGAGGTTTAAGAGAATTGTCCACGTGGTTTATGGATGGTCCCTTAGATCTTAAAATATGGAGGAAAAAAAAGTATACATTCTACCTTGAATCAATCAAACATTCTGAACATTTAGAGTGTAGCAATTTATTCACGCCAAAGCAGTTGTCAAAACATCTCATCCGATTTGATCATCGATTAGGATGAAAAATGTTTGAGTTACGTGAGTTTCATAATGATGTTATAGCTTTGTCATGATGAGCAAAGTAAATTAATTATTCATATCCCAGCATTTATGGCTTATGTGACCTATTTCTGCTGCTGGATACTAGTTTAGTTAAGCACACTATACATTTGTTTATATTCTATATATAATAGACTGGATATTTTCATGATTTTTTTTATTCCAAAGCAAGTCTAACAAAAACTTGATTGTAAGGCTTTCATAATCATTTAAACCGATAGCAAAAAATCAACAACAGATTTGGCAACTACCTAAATGCACTGACCATACTTTCTACAAATTTGCTTTTTCTTCTCCTCCTTTTTTGCACGAAGACCCACTTTACCAAAATCAACACTTACACTTTCAGCCACCCAACACCGCACCAGCAGTGCCGGCTTGAGATTTTGATTTCATCGAAATTCACTTTTTTCCAGCTTCATGGGTCCCAAGCTCAGCGTAGCCTAGCCCCTCCTCAGAGGGTCCGCGCCAGGAAACAGGTTTCTGAGGCTGTTTTGATGGTTGTGGTGATGGTGGCACCTCACAATCGATCGATCGGTCGCAAATTGCTATCCAATTCATTCGCCACGCCAGGCCACGCACAGCCTTGTGTGTTGGCTGTTAGGCCTGCCTGCAACGCTGACTATGCCGCAAGGGCCATTCCGAGCCTGATTCAGCTGATGCGTTAAATGTGCATTCGAGAAACAATGAGGTTTCTTGTGCGCGCGGGAACAGCTCTACTGCCGATTGGAGCCATTTCCTGGTGCGGTTGTTATGAATCTGTACCCATTGAGGTATTTATAATAAAACTCTCAATGATATTTCATAAACACTGACTTCCTGTTTACATGCAAAAAAATCAGTTGGCGTAAACGCTAATAGAATCTCATGAAATGGGAAACATTAAGACAACCATTCACGTTCATGGTTTGGGGCACTGCAATCATATTGAATCCAAAATCTTATAAAATAAAGTCAGAGACTTAGAAAAATGATTCTGTTAGCTTTAAGGCTCCGAAAGGCATCATTCCCGATCGGCCATGTTTGTTTTAGAAAAATCATTCAAATCTTAATTCAGAATGTTTCAATCACAAAATGGTTTTCTTTGTGTTAGGCCGTTGCAAATATTTTTTGAAGTTTATGTCCCTCGACTCTGACCAAAGTCGAGGGGGGGGGGGCAAAATAATAAAAAAGTATAAAAATTCAAATTACGAGCCATGGTTTCAACATTTTAATGAAAAAAGTGTTTTAAAATGCATTATACACCTGTCCAGTAGTTTTGCCATCATTAGTTTCCAAAATATCTAAGTATTGACGACAATTTTATTTTCTGCGAAAAATATCTTTTTTTTGCGGTGCTGTACATTGGAATTTCATAAAAATTAAAAACATTTTTAAACAAGCCCAAACATGCTAAATTATTAATGCAGAAAAATGCTTTTTAGATTGTTTTCAGTTGATTAGACTTCTATTTTCATGGAAATTTTGAAGTTTTTTGGAAAAATATTTTTTTTGCCCCCTGATTTTTCAGACCGATTTTGAAGGGGGGGGCGACATAAACTTTGAAAAATATTTGCAACGGCCTTATTTGTAGAAGCATTTTAAATATAGTGATTATTTTTTCATTTCAATTTACTATTTCTGGACCCTGAATTAAGAACCATCATTGACAGTGGTGCACCATCGCCCACCTTAAAAGATTAAGTCCTCAAAAAATACAAGTATTGTACTGCCCATGTTCGCATAAATGACCCATATGCAAAAACAGCAAGCTGAGAAAACCCCATTTGAAGTTTGTCCCACACATGAGGTTAAGTGTTAAGTAGCCTGTCCCATTTTGAGGTCATGTCGAGGAATTTCAGGTGCTCTCTTCTTAAATGATATATTATGATGTTAGGAACAATGTTTTCTTAGACAAGAAAAATAATAAAATACTTTCTCGTTCCCCCTCTTCAATTTACTGAAAAAGTCACTTTTTTGAACAAATTTTCTAAAATCGCTTGGATTCAATTCAAAAGTAAAACCAATACATGCAGCTTGCAGGAAATTTCATGGCTAACATTTTTCCCTCTAAGAAAATGCAATTTCGACACCCCAGAGCCGAGATATTTGAGTTTTAGTGAGAAAAAAAGGCAATTTTCAAAATTTCTCAGAATTCAGAAGCAAGACCTACTAAATACACGACGTTGCAAGCATATGTCTTAAAGGTCAGGATATGCTTTTTTACAGTAATTTAGGCCGCTGAATCCGAATCTGTAATCAAATTTTGTTTAAACAGTGATGTTTTGGAGCTACATCTTTTTGGAATGTTATTTGCGTGTTTAAATCGCTGAAATTTCAATTGCTTGCAAGATCGGTCATACTTTTCTCGGTTTTTGTTCCACTTTGATTGATGTTTTACTCACAGAACTCTTTATGTTTAATATTTTAATATATTTTTTGGAAAATTTTATTTTTTTCCATACAGCCATATTACACCCTACTGTCCCATTTTGAGGTCATGTCGAGAAATTTCAGGTGCTCTTTTCTTAAATGATAGATTATGATGTTAGGAACAATGTTTTCTTAGACAAGAAAAAATAATAAAATACTTTCTCGTTCCATTCAAATTTGTATGGGAAAAATATTTTTTTTTAATTTTAATACTTAAAAAATCCAAGTTTTACGCTGTACTAAAACCGGATTCATATTCGGATGCTCTGGAAGGTGCTCTACAACTTTCCCGAAGAGAGTATGGTGCTAACTTGTTCCTATAAAAAGATACAGCGTGTTCAAAACTCGTCTAAAACGTGTTTTTTGCTCGAAAATCACGTTTTAGACAAGTTTTGAGGACGCTGTATCTTCTTTCAGGAGCCAGTTAGCACCATACCCTCTTGGGGAAAGTTGTAGAGCACCTTCCAGAGCATCCGAATATGAATCCAGTTTTAGTACAGCGTGAAACTTGGATTTTTTAAATATTAAAATTAAAAAAAAAATGATTTTTCCCATGCAAATTTATATGGAAAATTGAATTGCTTTGCGCAAAGTGAGGACTAAACCAATCATTCCCAAACTTTGGGGAGTTGTTTAGGACCCCAAAAGGAACTGAAAAAATGCTGTGCTGGAAAATCGATTTTGATATTACACCCTAATGGGACAGGCTATGTTAAGTTTTCGCGAAAAAAATGAATTTTCTCCTGATTTCTATAGCAAAGCAGGTACTGGATGTTATAGGCTTTTCTGAAAGAGCACACGATTTTGAACCAAACTGCTTCATTAACTCAAAAGTGATGAAAATGCATATGGGACATTTATGCGATCAGGGGCAGTGTAGCTTTTAAAGCACCCAATTTTCATAACTAAAATGAAGTATGTGAAACCAATGCAAACTTTGCATAGAAGCTACCCCGGAAAATTTTCTAACTTTGAAGAGTAATTCCTAAGTGTAAAACAATGTTCAAAGCAGAGTAGAGCAAACCATTAAAAAAAATTAAACATAGGGGGCTTGCTTGTAATCATCACGAGCAACCCCCTTATGTTTATACATCATTTTTTTATAATTTTTCTGCTCTACAACTTTATAGAACAATATTACACTCTAAAAAATTACTTTGCAAAGTTAGAATAAACACGAAATATTAAAATTATTTTTTTGTTCAAAATAAAAAAAATACCTTTCTGGGTAGGTGCAGATTTGAAAAGTACATTGAAATTCTGAGAACGCCATCCAATCGGGCGTCCAATTTTACATAAAAGTCTCTGTGTCACCAAATTTCCTTATCATCACCATTTTGGATTTTGGATCACACAAATCCCGAAATAATTTTCATCTGGATTATGTTTTTTTGAAACAAAGTAAGCATATAACAAAAAAAAAAGGTTTTAGATATGAAACCAGCTAATTTTAATTAAGATCTAGTCTCAACAAGTATTGACAGAGTTGCCAAATCTTCGATCTTTATGATTCGATTGGAAGGTTTATTGATTACCTATCCAACGATAAGTCGGATGATGGATCCGGACATAGTTTTCGTTCAAATAATAGAGATCCGGCTTATAGGACATAAACATCACTAAAGTGGTCATAGCTTGAGACAGGGTTGCCAGATCTTCACAGTTTTTAAACATAACTTTTGAACTACTTATCGAAACTTAATTTTTCTTTAAACTCGATCCATGGGACTCTAAACCGAGTCAAATGCGATCAGTTTGTCAAAAATGTGTTCAGTCAGAGCTGAGAAAACTGAGTGACATTATTGGTAACTCACATACACACAGACGGACAGACATTTGTTCTGTTTTCGATTCTGAGTCGATAAGTATACGTGATGGTGGGTCTACGAGCTTTATCTGAAAAGTTCATTTTTAGAGCAGAAAAGCCTAACCTCAGTGAGGAGAGCAAAACACGTCTTTTTTCGAATGTTCAAAAATAAAAGGGGTCGTACCGTCCCTCCGTCACGAGATATAAAAAAAAACGGACCTCGGATTCGTGATCAGGGACAAAAATTACCCCTTAGGACAAAGTTTCACTCAAATCTAATATGGTTCGGTGCAACCAAAACACGTATTTTTCAATCCTCATTTTTTTCTAAAAACATTTATTTCAAGTTATTTCCTCCCCCGACTTTGTTCAACACTTTTTAAATTTTTAATCCAAAAGGACACTTTAAGATTTTTTGCAATTTTAGCATTTTGGGACCAACAAATACCCATAAATTAATTGATATTTTGCGAATGTTCTATAGTCGCATAACTGTAATTGTATACACTCGATTGTCCGAAGACCTTGTACAAAATATTACCCCTAAATTACGCTAAAGTGAATTATAATTTTCAAATTCAAGACGACGGCCAAAAACAAATTGCTTAAAAATTTTAAAAGATGGGCTTCAAATTCAAAATATATCAACAGACTTGTATGTGATATATCTAAGGGTGCACAACAACCAAGGAAGTTGTTGTCTTCTTATTCCCAAATTGTCAAACTTACGGACCCAATGCTGCAGCAATCTGATTGTATAATAAGTCAAATTTTGTTGTAAATACTAAAATGTGAGTAACACAAATCTCGGTGCAAAAGCTTCGATTGATGTACACCGATAAGGCTGATGATTCTCAAGACATATCCCTTTATGGTAGAATCTCAGTGTATGGAAAAAATGGTCATATTTAGGGTCCCAAACAACCTAGTTCTCTAAAGTACGTAGTTGTTTTGGCAGTGTTGGCCAGAAACAAGATTTTCATAAACTACACAGTTAAAAAAATGTATAAATTTGTAAGAATTCATATTACCTCTTTTATGATGTAATTTCACCCCAATTTAGACTGAAAAAGTGACATTACACCAGAAAAGTGGTAAAATTACACAGTTTCAGAGGTAAAATTACACATTTTTCTGGGTTAGATTTTGGTTGACCCCCTCGGCGGTTTTCACTTTTCATATCAATAGCAGCGAAAATAGCCCTTATCAAGTAGAACAGCTCTACCATAGACACCATTTGGCCAAGACGTCAAAAAAATAAGTTTTAACAGCTTTAAACAATTTTACCCTACTCAATTTTGGCATTCCAAACACTTTGCAGTGGTCCAAATTAAGGGAAGGCACTGCCATCTTGACACCATGTCTCAAGTTTTTAAAGCAGTTTTAGGAAAAATGCCGTATCTTAAACAAGTTCTGTTTGTTTCAGCAGGTAAATAAAACGATATTAAGCAGTCTTGAGTTCAAAAATTGATTTAAATTGAACAGAAGTTGTCCGAGAACACTGGCGTCCCGTTTCATCTTAAGTGGAAATTGTATTTTCCAAAAAAATGTGTAATTGTTGCATATCTGGTTGAAAATAAGGATTATGTTTTCTAAACAGGTTGCTCACAGACATTTTTTATCAAACAGAATTTGAAGCAAAAACAAGACATAGTTTTGAATATCTTTGAGTGTTGCATCACCGCGCCGGTCACCCTAACAGCTCAAGCTTCTGCTCTTTTCAGCTCACTCACTTGTATATTTGCATGCTCTGCGAGCTCATCGTTCAAACACAAACCATAACACTAAAAAACCACACGCGAAATACGCCACGAAAAAAAAGAAGCGAAGCCTGAAACGTGAGACACTACACAAATTCATCCGGAAATTTCTCCTCATTTCACTGCCAGACAGCGACAGCAAAAAATAAAACTCGTTTCGCCTCTCTTATCACCTACCTGTGAATGAACGTCGACGCGCAACGCGGTCACACCGCGAACTTCAGCTGGAGCTTCTTCTTGTGCTGAACAACAACAACAACACCGTCAAGAACGAAGAACGTGGTGGCTGCCAACTGAGAAAGAGTGCACTTTAGGAATGCATTCACCAACTGCACAAATTCAAACACACACAGACACACAAACAAACGCTGTTTGGACACTATTCTGGTATGCAGATTGACCACCTCCGTCAGTCAGGTGTCACTCTAACTGTACACAGTAGCACCACACTGTTCCAGCAATTCAACAACAGAACGGATAGCTCACGTTCCAGCAGCAACAACAACAACACCAGCAACTGACACAAATTCGAAGCACGGTCAAAGAACTGGAACTGAAACAAATTCTGGAGAACAACAACCGAACAACACTCTGATCTGCAAAAGGTTTGTTTTCAAAGCCGGAACTCCACGAACTCCATGGAACTGACCTGACCACTTGGCGGCGTCGCACGACGCGCTCTGTTCCGAACTGGTCGCGACGAACGCAAGACGACAAATGAAATCAGTGGAATGGAAAGTATTTTTGCCTGTGCTGACGACGACGACGCCGCGTGGTTGATGATGTTGATGATCATCATCATCATTGATGATTACCATCGCAGTCATTACCTTTTCACATCTTTCTCCCGTAAATTGAGTTTTGTTTGGTGCGATGATCGTGGTGACCATGGGTCTAGTTTGCATGCGATGCGATGTGCAGTGATTTTTGGATTGCATCGGTGGTTTAGGTGGTTTGCACTTGAATCTTTGCGATCCAAAAGTCGTCGTTTCGAATCCCGGAGTTCAAAAATCAAAAATAAAATCACTCAAAAAATTGGACTTCTGAGCAAATGTTTTTGTTGATCTTTGAACCAAAAAAAATGCACCGACTTGACCGGGTTGGTTTCATTTAAGGTGAAGCCGTTGATCATTTTCGAAGAAAATTAATCATTACTCTAAAATGCTCTGTATTGAATTCAATTCAACGAATTTCTGCACCAAAATGAATCAGCATGTGCCGGTTGTTGCCTTCTTGGAGCCACTGAAGGAATTTTTGGTCTAAATCAATTGTGCTTCAAAATTTATATAATTTTGTTGTACAGTCATTGACGTCCTAGTTGGCAATAATTGATCAATGACGATTTCCATTACTTCGCAAGGAATGGGATAATCATTACCAAAAAGTATCAGCATGTGTAGGCAGGCCCGTAAACCGGCTCCGTGGCTTAATGGTTACGGCTTCTGCCTCACAAGCAGATGGTTCAGGGATCAAATCCCGGTCGGTTCCTTTGAAATTTGGAATCATGAATTTGAACTTTGAATATGAACAAAAACGAAAAATGAATCAGGCGGGATTCGAACTCACATCTTTGGATTGGTGGTCTGGGACGCTAAGCAGTCGGCCATCAAAAGGTTTACACTCCAGCAGTGAATTGATCCGTAGTGTTGAAACATGTTATCTTCTCATATTAAATACGCGCTGATCCCTGATTTGCCTGACGGGATTGGAAGTCTAAATATAGATCGAGTTTCCTTCAGATGCTTGCTTCTATGTTTAGGCGGGGCCGAACAATGCCCAGCGACCTCGGAATTGGACCGCAAGGAGCTCTGTCATTCTGAAACGGGTCGTTGGAAGCAGCGCGAGGGCTATCACCACCTAATACCCGGGACTGAGATAAGTTGTATCAGCATTCGGCATATACAAAGTCTGATACAAACTATACTTTCCCATAATTTCGCTACCGGTTAGCGGGTATTGGATTGGACCACACACACACACACAGCATGTGTAGGCAGGCCCGTAGCCAGAGGGTGGGCTTCGGGCTAAAGCCCGCAAGCAACATTTTCAGATACATCAACAATGGAGAGTTGCTTGCTCACTTTTATTTGAGCTATTTATTACTTTGGAACAGTCAAAAGCCCTTTATGAAAGCTGTAATTGATGATCAAAGTGAAAGAGGACGGTGTCAAAAATAAAGGGATGATTCGATCAGCACCAAATTTGGGATTTCTGTTACCTATCGATAGATGAACTTTCTCGAGTTTGATCGAAATCTGAGAAGGTCGAGTTCAAAAGTGTAATCAGATGACATGGAATGGCTCATTCAACGAAAAAAAAGAAGTTCTTCACAAGAAGCATTTGTACTCGGATTTTGCTCGGTTTGTTCTAGAGGTCGAATCGAGATGCTTCGATTTGGATTAGTGTTTGTACATGAGATGAACTAATGCCATATACAGGGTTGTTACGGGAGAGTCGAAAAAAAATCAGCGCCAAATCCGCGCCGACCTATAATCCGAAACCGCGCGAAATCCGCGACATATAAAAAAATGTCGTGACCAACATTCAAGAAATTTTATTTTTTAATGAAGAAAAACTAATTCAGAAAGTATTTGATAAAAAAACTTGTTTTATGTTTAAAGGCTCCAAACGAATGAAAGCTATAAATCAATTTAAAAAAATACCTCAAGAGACGGCCAAGGCAAGGGTCATGAAAAAAAATCTTCAAAATAGAAAATACAATACTTAAAAACCTAAAATTTAACTTCAAAAATATAAGCTCAAAAATAAATCGAAATCTAATATTTTAATATGATAAAATTTTTAATTTCGAAGGTCAAAAAATTCAAAATCTAGTAATTTTTATACAGTTTTTAATCCAAAATCCTCGCTAAAATTTCACTCCGAAAGAAATTTAATTTCCGATATTTAAAATATTTTTTTCTCATAATTTCAAAATCTCTAACATAAAATATGACTTCAAAAATTGTGGCATTCAAGAATTTAAGAATTTAAGAATTTAAGAATTTAAGAATTTAAGAATTTAAGAATTTAAGAATTTAAGAATTTAAGAATTTAAGAATTTAAGAATTTAAGAATTTAAGAATTTAGGAATTTAAGAAATTTAAAAAAGAAAAAAAAGAAAGTAAAAAGTATAAGCTTGATGTATTAGATCTAGAAATAGGCAATACTTAATAAATAGAGATAACAAACAAGCTTAGATTATTGTTATGATGGGTTAGATAACAAATTTATCAAATAAATAAATAAAGACGTAAATCAACAAAGAATAGGCAAATGATAAATAGACTTGGTATTAGTAGTACATTAGGGGAAGGTTTATTTTAAAGAAAACACACAGTTTGTTAAAACAGCATTATTTGGAAAAAAAGAGTGCAAGCATTGAGAGATACGAGAATCAAGAGTTAATAAAATCAAAACCAAAATGGTTAACAGAAGAATTAGTGATGAAGTACGAATCAGTAGAGCAAAATAAAAACAGGAGATAGATGGTAGCTGGAAATGAAAAGTAGAGAAACCCCGTTCTGCGACGTTCAGATACATCCACAGCAGTTGACTCAACATACTGCGAATCAAAACAATACCGTCTACAATCACCATTACTTCCCTTTCCCACATTGACGCGCCCCTTTTTTCTAGCCGTCTCGACTCTGACCCTCGTTGGTCAAAGGTTTCTGATCCGTTTCCACAGGCCACCAGCTAGGTCATCATGAAAACCAAGCCAACGTGGAGGTAAGAAAATAGGACACTTGCAAGGAACCAGAGCTATACTGTCCTGATCAAGAATGATCTAACAGGACTACGAACGTAGTCATTGACGCTCCTTCCAGGATGTTCCTCGCCTGAGCGCCAACTGAAGAGGAATCATCAGTATCATTCACCCTTGGCATGCAAGAATTTTAAAATTTTAGAATTTAATAATTTAAAAGCTTAAGAATACTAAAATTATTTTAGATGTTGGAAATATTTTTTGTTTTTTTTTCTATATTGTTTTGAATTTGATATTTTTAGTTTTTAAATTATGACTTTTTAATTTTGATTTTTCTTCAAATTCTTCAAATTTTTGATTACTCAAATTTTTGGTATTTTAAATTTCAGATTTTAAAAATTTTGAATTTTGAAATTTCAGATTTTTTAAATTACAATTTTAGAAATTTCGAAAATAAATTAGTAGGTATTTTGATTTTTTTGTTAATAAAAACTATTTAAAAAAAATAGAATTTTTGAATTTCTGAAGCTTTGAATTTGGAATGTTCGGATTTTTTTTTATTTTCGCCTAGAATGTTTAAATTAGGGGGAGAGGGGGTAATATGCACCCCCTAAGGGAAAACTGTGATTTCTCAACCATAACATCAATTCTGTGGAAGAATTTTGTTAGATGTTCTAAAACAACTATTATTCTTCGTCACCCATGTGTAAAAACTCTTAAAAACCCCTCAAAATTGTTAAAAAATGCATATTTCTAAAAATATTTTTGATTCATTCTTGCGGGGCAATATGTACCACAACATTGGGGCAAAATGCACTACAACAACGGGGCAAAATGCACCACAACAATGGGGCAAAATGCACCGGGTAAAAGCAGTTTTCACTAGTCACCACTAGATGAAACCGCTGTTTTTACAGCGATGCATTTTGCCCCGAAAACGCTTATTACATAAAATTTAATTAAAAAGACATTTTTTAATGTTTTTGGACTCATCTATCTATAGAATAATGAAGATTGTGGTAAAAACTATATAAAAAAACACATAGAATATCATTAAATGCTTTTTATATTGTCCAAAAATCATATTAAAAGTTCAATAAAAATTAGATATAAACACAACATTTAGATATAAACACATTGTTTTGCAAATAACATTGGCTGTTTTTATCCTACCATGCTCAAACTTTTCCAGCATAGTTTTACAATGTTAAGCTTCCAATTTCTATGTTTTTTCCCCGGAAAATTCTTCCTAATATCGAGAAAAGCTGGGGGTGCGTTTTACCCCGGGGGTGCATATTACCCCCTCTCCCCCTAAGAAAAAAAAATATTTCTGCCGAATTCCATCTAAAATTCTAAAGTGGACGCCAGCTTCTGTTACGTCCTATCAAGCTCATATTTGGCGCCCACCAGAACAAGCCCCAATAATAGTTTTTGTTACACATTCTAATGTCTATATCTTCGGGAAAAGTTTGTAATATTTGATTTACCACATTAAAAATTGAATATATCCAGTATAAAATTAAAAATAAATAAGGTTAAAAATCATTACTCAAAACTCAAATGAAATTAAATATTCAGAGCCGGAGAAGTTAAGAAATGACAAGAAACATATAAAAAATAATTTCTACGTAATCTTTATCTTAATTTTTCGACGTTTCGTACTAAAACAATACAAACAAACAGTTTCAGAAGAAAATTCAATTAATAAAAAATATGAAATTCATGCACCCAAAGGAAAAAACAATTTTTCGTAATTCCTGATAATATTTTTCTTAATAACTTGAAAGTAATTCTATAGAAATATCAAAATAAGCCAGCAAATCCGCGCCAGATCCGCGCTATCCGCGCGAAACGCGTCATCCGCGCGATCCGCGCCGTCCGTAACAACCCTGCATATATGAGCCCCCTAAGAGTTAGAAATATGTTGTGTAAAACGGACATTTAAATTTATAAAAACATTCTAAATCTTAAAATTGCTTGCATTTTCTGAAACATGTCAAAATCTGCATTGTATTTGAAAGGTCTTTTGAAGCACTTCAAAATGTGCCATGTGGACATCAACTCTAAACAGTGTCCACAACTCTAGCACGTACTATCGATCTTTTCTGAGAATTGCACAGACAATCTTTGCCTAGTTGCGAACCTCTTCCCTCCGCTCTGGTGTACCAATTATGATGACGACGATGATCATGTTCGACGTGAACGTGGCTTCTCCTCTTTGAGCGCAACACCAGCAGAGGAAGTAAACAAGCCACGCGATCGCGAGACCGCCAATCAATGGGAAAGAAACGGAACGTGATTCACTTTCAAGATCACCTGGCGGGGCTTGTTTTGCAAGTGACTCAGGGGAACGAGCGCGGTTCTCTGTTTTTGCTGACGATCGGAAATGAGATTCTTGTGTGACAGCTTCAACGAGTTGCGGAGATTGTTGGTTCCGTCAAAAGGATTGGCTTAGTCAAATAAGGCAAAACTTGGCAAAGCAATTAGAAGAGGGAGCGTGAATCGGCACCTCTGAAACTTTTGAATTGACCATGAACTCGCGAGTCGGTAAACTAGTCCTAAATTGAGATCGATCGAAACGTTTCAATCTGCAAATTAACGAGCAAAAAAACATATTGATTTGTACTACTCATGATTGATTGAGAGAGGTACAAGTAAATAAAAAAACATCCAAATTTGTTTCCCATTTTAAAGTGCATTCAACTTCGTTGGTGGTCCGCAATGGCAGTTTGACTAACAGAGGGCATCTACATTCGTGGGATGGGGTGGAATCGGAACCAGAAATTGGTTCAAGCTTACTATAAATAGTGACAAAAATTTAGTTAATTTTTCGAAAAATCATTTGGCATATTTCCGTTCAACTGGATTTTACAATTAGGTTTTAATATGGTAGAAGGTGTCCTTCACTTTTGGGGCAATGACTGTCAATGATAGTTCTGAATTCAGGGTCAAGAAATAGTAAAATGAAATGAAAAAATAATAACGATATGTAAAATGCTCCTGCAAACAACACAAAGAAAACCATTTTTTATTGATACATTTTGAATCAAGATTTGAATGATTTTCTAAAACAAAAATGGCCGCCAAATTGTCGATCGAGAATGATGCCTTTCAGAGCCTTTATTGGTGATTTTGGTGATAAACAAGCTAATTTTGCTAAGTGCAATGAAACTTTGAAAGACTACAGTAAAAGTCTCTTCTTTGGAGCTATCGTATAATGTTGTCTCGTCAAAGTTGAAGACTTTTTGCTTTACAACCAGGTAAAACGATCAATTATATTTTTGGGAGTTTTTTCATGGTTTATAGATATTAATAGGGCTTTTAGGACCCAACCAAAAGCTTGTATTAGATGCTATAAAAAGAAGTTCAAATTCTTCGCATAAAATGACAAATATTCTTAAACACAATGGAAAACATTATTGGAAACATTTAAGAGGTCGGAGATAAATATGTTTGGGCTTTTTCAAATGTTAGGGCTGATCTGATTTTTTTTAAAAATATGTTTATTCAAGAGATTGAAAAATTTCATGATGCTTCAATTTTTTACATTGAAAATTGGACCAATATTTGCTTAGTTATTTTCACTTAAAAATTCTACACTACTTTGGTGAAGAAAACCTCGTATTTCTTGTGTTTTTATTTCGGAGACCATGTCGGAGGCAGCGATTCCACGTCAATCAGGAAATATCAAAATCAATTTTTTTTTCTGTTTGGTGATTAGGGTGATACTATCCAAAAAAGAGTGGATTTTCGCAAAAATACACTATCCATATCATATTTCTAGAATGGCTGAACCAATTTGATAGCGCCACAATTCAAAAGAAAGTTAATTTGTTGGGCTTTTCAGGAAAAATTGTTGAGGCCCTAAAAAAACTAGCTGAATATAGAAAAAGGCCCCATGAAAAATCAACATTTTTCGCTAAAACATCACATTTTTCCAGAAAAGCTCATCCAATAACCTTTCTTTCGAATTGTGGCGCTATCATTGTTTTAGTCGTTCTGAAAATAGGATTTATTGAAAAAAAAAATGTGGTTTAGCGAATATCGACGAGAAAGGTCTTTTTTTAGACCACCCTTTTTCGGAGAGGATCACCCTAATCGCCAAACAAAAAAAATAAAGGTTTTATTATTTTGGTCAAAGAACTCCCATGCTAAATTTGGGACAAACCAGAGCACTTTTGATTTGGATATTTCCGCTCGACGTGGAATCGCTGATTGAAAATTTTCTAACAATTTCTTTTAAAAAAAAAGCTTGGTTTTTAGGCAAAAAAGAAAAGGTTTAAAAAAAATTAGTGGATTTAACTGGAAATGGTGCACGATATCCAAATTTATGCAAAGTAATTTTGATTGCAAATTTATTTAACATCTAAAAACAAAGTCAAAATAATACATTCGACTTATTGTTTGTCAAGTTTTTTTCAAAAATCACGATTATTTTTTGAAAAATTAGCAACACTGCCAAATCAATTTGAGCAACTTGTGCAAAAATGGTATTCTCAGAAATGAGATTTTTCAAAAATGTTTTTTTTTGCAATCTATTTTCTGTGTGAAAAGTAGAATTTAAAAAAATAAATGTATGATCCCCATACCCGCAATTAACTTGGTCCTGAAATGTGAGCGCTTGGTGAACAAATCAATCATTTATATTAACTCCGTAATTTATATGCCCACGTGCATAACTTTTTTTATTTAAGCAGATTTCAATGCTACAAACAGTGGATGTAGATAAACTTCGCATAGACGCGCTTGTTCCCTTCACGCCACTGAGGGTATGGATTGGCAATAAATGAATAAGCATTGAAAAGTGGGATTTAAAAAATAAGTAGTTTTGTTAAGTGTAACATTTTTTTCTGAAAAGTATTAAGCAATACCTATATCTGTGATTTCAAGTAGGGCGTCCAATTTTCCCGGGTTTTGAATTTCCCGGGAAAAGGGAAAAATATTTTTGAAATCCCGGGAATTCCCGGGATCCCGGGAAATTTTTAAAGCAGTCATAAAATCTCTGTTTGCATAATATTTGATAATTTTTCAAGTCAAAAAGCTCAATAATAATAATTGGTGACAATTTACACTTTAATCTAAACAAGGACGACAGTTTTTAAATAACTTTTTTTGTTCATTGCTGTGTTTTGGATTATAAAAACTGATTTCAATTTCAATGTGATTCAAATTAAATAAGTGTTTTATAAACATAATTCTTTTATATATTTTGTTATATGCCATAAAAGCTTGAAAAATTTCTTTGAAAATGTCTAAAAAACGTGAAGCGACAACAAAACCAGCGGGAATTCAGGACAACATGCTGAAAAGGTACAGGAGATTTCAGAGCAATAAATTTGGAAATCGGTGTTTTAATTGATTTGTTCTGTTCCTTTTTTAACCGAAGTTATTCAAAACACGATGAAGCTCAAATAGCTGTCTAAATTCGTTACATTTGTCGTGATTTCCCCCAAATCCGGTGTTTGATGGAAAATAATTTAAGATGATTTTCAAATTTAAAATTATAAATATAAATATTATACCCCGTCTTTAAAAAAACATAAAATTCAATAGAAAATATTGAAAGCGCCAGGCATTTTGCAGATCTGTGAACTAAAATTTAAACAATTTTCCCTAATAAGCCAAATTAAAGCTGATATATGCCGAATACACATTTTTATGCTTTAAAATCCATATTGATTACTATGTATTCAACTGTTCATCTATTTCTACAACCAAATCAAAATTTCCAGACCAAAATTTGACTTTTTTTCAATTTTGGGAATTCCCGAGACAAATTATGAAAATTCCCGGGATTCGGGAATTCCCGGTTTTGGAAAAATCCCGGGATTTTGTCCCGGGAATTCCCGGGATGGACGCACTAATTTCAAGTGACCTAATCGATCTGAAAATACGTTCTCAAGATCTGAAGTTTTTTTTTCTGTTTTTATCATTTTTGGATGTTTTTGAAACCATCATGAGCCAGAGGTATAATATTCAAAACACCCAAAAAGCAATAATTTGATTTTTGAATACAGTTAAACCTCGCATAGTGCGTAGGCGTTACGCTTTGTATCTCTTCGATTACTCTGGAATGACATAACATATTTGCATTTTTTTTAAGCAAATCGTAGGTTGCAACAAGACCAACAAATTGCTTGAACAAGATTACAAAAATGATATGTCGTGTTTGAGAAATATACGAAATACAAAGCTTAACGCCTGCGCACTATGCGAGGTTTAACTGTATTTTAATTATTTTTTAATTATTTTGTGTATTATAATATTATAGACGAACCAATAAATCAAAATTACTTCATTGGTCATAGAAAACACACAATGTTTCATCCAATCAAAAAAAAAAAAAAAAAATCCAAAGAAATGATTTTGGTTTTTAAATCAACCAAAACATGCTAAAAATGATACTATACGAAGAGGAATGCATTTTAAATTGATTTCAGCTGATTTCACTTCAATTTTCATTGAAATTTTGAAGTTTTTGGAAAAAAAATTTTGCCCCTTATTTTTCGGGCCAACTTTGAAGGGAGAAAGTTAAAGTTTGTACCAGTTTTATGCTATTATGCCAAATGCGGTACACCCCTTTTGAGAGGCACATTTTATGCTATTTGTTACTTGATTTGTTTGAAAATTCCCTTTGGAGATGTAATCGAACGTTTAAAGTGCTGATGAGCCATCAAACGGAGCCCGATGCAAAAATGCCTAATTATTTAAAAAATGGTTTTAAAGGATGTCATCATTTTGATAAAATCAACGTAAAAAGATGTTCACTTATTTTCACCATGATTTATTTTCACTGTGTTTTTGTTTTTGTTGTATTATGGAGACTTCTACTTGCTTTGTAGTGGGTTATGCAATCAAACGATCAAAGTTGTTTCTGAATGACTGATTTTGCTGTTCTTTTTGTTTTTGTTTTCCTCTTCTGGTAACCGTTTGACTGGGATACAATGCACGAATAACATAATGTCTACGATAACTTTGCCGAAAAAGAAACTAGAACCAAAACCGAAACACTTTCTTCGAGGACGTCTTTTGTCGTGACCCCAAATTGCTTTTCACACGTGTTGATTTTCTTTACCTTGAAACCACGTGTGCCTGGTTTCCCACGCTGTTTGATTAAATGTATTTTTTTTATTGGGGTTTAATAATTAATTATTTTTTACGATTAACCATATCATATCTACCGATGCAAATTTGTATTGTGAAGTTTTTTTTTTTATTATTTTTACTGTTTTGCTTTAATGTTGTGTATTTCGCTGAATATAAATACAACACATTACTATTAAAATACCAAACAATACGAACGAACGCCTATGAACTAACAAGTTAGATAACCCCCGGGGGAAAAAGAACAGGTGGATGCGCGATTTTGATGAGTTTTGTGAGGGGTGATGAAAATGGCCCTTCTACCAATGGGTGAGTAGTGTTAAAAATGTCTATCGAGAAAAAGTGTGGAAAGCTAATCAAAGTTCCACCAGCCAGGTACCAGGGTTAAATTAGGGGCAGGTGACGTGGCAACTAATAATCGAACAAATGTAGAGAGTATAAAAAATGAGTACAAAAGCGGTTTCGCGCCGTGAAAATGAACTATGATGGGGCATAACGAAAAATCTCTAACAAATCCATACTCATTCAGTGGTGGTGAAAAAACGGAAAAGAGTTTCCCAGAACTAAGTCACTCGCTATTACAAACACCGAATTGTTATGTGTACCAGAAAGAAAGTAAAAAGCTAAGTTTTGCGTTTCCATCGCTCAATAGCCATACAATTTCGGGGAAAATATGTGAAAATTCCTTTCAAACGATCGCTTCTGTCAATAGAAAATGGGTACGTGGAAGGTTAAGTGGATTTGAAAGGGGTAGGAAAAGGAAATCTATTGGTTGGAAATAGCTGAAAACTTAAGTACAGTCATCCCTCATATTCGGAACAGTTTACAGATCGGCCAATGTTAAAAAAATCATAGAAAATCGATAATTGAACTTAATGATTCGCTTCTACCTTCATTTGAAAACTTTTCTTGCGATCTTTAGAATGCTGTATCGAACTTGCTGTATTTTTACTTTTAAATCAAGTTTTTGAAGAAAAACTTTGACCCTTGAAATCCACAAATTCGGAACACTTTTTTCTTACGGATGTAAACAAACTTTAGTTCTCTCCAGGAGTACACATTTTTTACAAAATAATGACTTCACGCACTGAAACCAACGAAACTCAAGCTTAGTTATGTGTTATGAATGGTCTGATAACTTTTTTGTAAAAAATATCAGTTAAATTCAGGTGTTCCACAATTGTGGGAGGCACAATAACATCCCACAATCATAAAACAGGCAATTTGGAGGCAGAGTTTTGCTGCTCTGGATAAAATAGTCTTGAAATAAGGTTTTTTGTTCAAAAAGTACAACTTTTACTAGTGAAATAGCAAGAGAATGTCCAAATAAAGGTCCTAAAAATAGTAGGGTCGACAAAAAAGCTGCATTTGGCATGTTATTGACAAATTACCACAAAAGTGTTCCGAATTTGTGGGTGTTCCGAATATGTGGGATGACTGTACGACAGAGGTAGAATAGTTTTTTT
>NC_068938.1:91627766-91714816 GCF_016801865.2 Culex pipiens pallens | reverse complement strand
AAAGAATGCCATTCACTTAAATTTCAGTCCAAGTTTGTGCGATTCATAAGCAAAATCGAGTGTCCGGAATTCGAATCAAATGTGTCCGGATTTCGAATCAGCTTTCAGCAGTGTCCGGGATTCGAAGCACAACAAGTCATTTTAATTTAGAAATTCTGATGAAAAATGGATAAAAAACACATACTTTGCATGCATTCTCTTAAAAGAGACTGTTTGTACTACATCCTGATGATGTTTCTACATTTCCAACTTATTACATGATTTTTTGCCAGCTATAACAAAAATGATATGCTTCTGAGTGTCTAGATTTCGAATCATGATGTTATTAGAAAATTATTTGACTCGGTCAAAAGCTTTTCAATCATGATTTTTTTGAATACTCTGTATGCTAAAACTCTAAGAGCTCTTCTTAACGGCACTCAGCTTGTTCTAGTTGGCATTTACGTTAAAAGTAATGTTATGCTTGTTGCCAGTTTAAAACGTCTTGGTTTAAGCATGAATAATGTGTAGAAAACATTGGTTCATTCGAAAAACCGACTTCAGGTATATTTTCATATGACTGTTCTCATAAGCTCTCAAGAAGAACTTCTTAAAAGTGCACTTAACGTTTCTTAGCGTAATTAGTGTACTCTAAACACTGGCACAACATGCCGGGAATCATCTACGCAAAATGCCAAACAAGTTCTTCTAAAAGAGGAGTTAGAGCGGATGCACGGGCTAAAACTAACAGAGAGCTTTTGGAACCAATTGCAACCCATCAAAAGTGTACCGTTAACTGGAGTGAATTGGAACTATAATCTGACAGGGACAGCAGTTAAATGCTTCAAACTTGAAAATCGTTGTTCTAATTTTGTTATATTTTTCTAATCGAAATCAATAGAAAAAATATTGAAATATTGTGCGAAAATATACCTATAACAATTGGCCAGGTTAGCCCCAAGTGTTCCAAATTCCCCTGATGATTTGTATCAAGTAGATAAAGTATTGTTTTGTAGTCTCACAGTCTAACATGTTTCAAATATTAGTAATTGTTAAAAACAATTTGAGTTTTCATAGCGCTCCTCCGTCACGAGATATCGAAAAATGAAACTTAGATTCATTGGTTTCTGGTTCTTAAAAGAACTAAGTTTTACGAAAATCGAAGACTTATATCCGACTTCGTATGAGTTGATAGATGACCCAAATGACATTGATATTGAAAAGAAAGACTTCTCTACAAATAAAGGAAGATTGAAAATGTATTCAACTTAACATAAATCATAACATAAGTCTTGGTAAAGTAAAAATTAATTAATAAATAAGAAGTCCAATATGTGCTACCAGATGATTTGTAATGAAAAGTCATCGTAAATCTCGAATAAATAAAAAAATATGAAAAAGAAGGTTTTGTGCTTTTGTAACAAGATATCACACAAGACTGCGATACATAATATATAAAGTATTGTTCCTTATCAGAGTGTCTCAGAAATTGTTCACTATCCATCAGTGTCATTTATTAAGCTTGTTCAAAAAAAAAGGTCCATTGAAACACTATGAAAGTTTCCTCTTTTTCTTTAATTTGTCATCGTTCAAAATTCATCTTTCTTATCAATTTTTCATCTGTTAGTTCAAACGTGAATGATTTATGAACCAATTTTGCAACAACAACGAAAACCCGATGCTTCTCCTTCACCCGATGTCAAAGGCAGGAACAAAAAAACCTCACGCCTTCGTTGTCTTGATCTTTGAACATCTCGTACCGTGCCGGTTCGTTTGCATAATGAGTCGTAGGCGGTGGGTGACTTGGGAGGACATCGCACAACAGTGGCAACCACTGCCCAAGACACCGCATCAGCGCGAGCAGCAGCAGCAGCAGTTGGCCAAACGAAACGAAAATAACAAATCCCACGGGGCATAGATTCCAATATTCCGCAACGTGCATGCCTGAGGGAGATGGAAAGTCTCGTCCCGATTCACTCGTTCTCACACATTTTCAAGTCTGGTGGTGCGAGAATCACTAACTGAAAGCCGACGATTTGTGGATTTAGGTTAGGTTGACCGAAATAGAAAATTCGAAAATTAAGCGCAAATGTATTGGTCAAGTCTGTTTGTGTGCATGTAAGAGTTTTGTGTTTGTTGCGTGTTTGTCTCGAATGAGTCAAGTGAAAGAAAGAAAAAAAGATAAAAATTGGAAGGAAAACGAGGGCACAGCAGAGTCGAAATGCGGTTTGTGGAAATGTATTAATTAACACAGGTCCAAATGAAAGGCGAAAACCCATCATGACGAATGCCACAGGAATCTGCGCTGCCCAAACTGCTCTGGAAATGGCCTCCACCTTGTATGTGTGTGTATGTGGGTGGGAGGTGCACGCGTTTGCATGACCAGCACCAGGTGGGCGGTGGGTGGTGGGCAGGTGAGTTTATTTCAACGTTGAGTCGCATCTGGACAGGATGTTTGCAGCCGAAAGCAAAAGGAAAATTCTTTCGTTATTTTCAGTTTATTAGCGTTGGGCTTGGAACACCAATGGAACAAAATTTTAAAAAGATTATTTTTGCATTTTTTACCAAATAAGACATTTTGAAGTTTTTTATGAAATTCAGAAAAAAAAACTCGTAGAACTATAAGAAAAAAAATACGTAGAGATCAGATTTTATTTCTAAGTTTCTAAAGATTATGTTTGTAATTAGGAATAACGTTGTATAACTAAAACTTCTAATAAAATAATATAATAGTAGCATAACGAATAGAAAAATCTTCAATGATTCATTATGAACAATATTGGTACACAGTTATCAGTGAAACATAATTTATATTTTTGACGAAAAATCCTGACAATGATTGAATTCGTCACCTTAAAAAAGTTAATTGTTTTAATATTGTGCCAGTTAAAAATAAAACAGAATGCAATTTTCAATACTGTGTTAAAGCTTTAATATTATTTTGAACATGAGTATTTTTCCATTTTTATTTAATTTAATTAAATCGTCTTATGTCTCAAGCGATAAATATGCCCTTAAAAATACAAAAAGTGTATATAATTAAAACTAAAAATCAAGACTATATTTTCCAAAGAGCTGAATATTAAAAAATGCGTTCTATTCAAATGTTTTAAAACATTCAAATTATTTCTTTCGAGGTGACCAGAAAATTTTACTAATAGTTTATTTTTTGACATTTAGAATCAGAGTATTAGTTCTGAGATATCGGCATTTCAAAAATAAAAATATATAAATAAATAAATTGTTCGCTCTTTAGCATTGCTTTGGCGTTCTTGATTGCGAGATTTCTACTAGGTGTCCGAAGGCTTGATTGTTGAGGCAATTGTAAACCTCTTTTGACACTTAAGCTTTTGGATTGTGAGTCCAACAGCCTACCAGCGACTCCATCGGGGCAGGACCCAGGGAGACGACTCCCACACCTGGACTGAGCTAACGAATTAACCTCTAGGCCAACATTTACTTCCCCGTCCGACGGAAGGCGTGATCAGACAAATCTCGTCTCGAAAAATGCCAACCCAGGCCGACTAGGTGAGAGGCAACCACGTTTACCCCTACACCACGGTCCCATCGGCATTATTAAATAGAGTGCTATTTTTTTCGCTATTTTGAAATTTTATTGTTTCTTTATGCAGTCCAAACTAGATTATCCGAAGTTTCGATTATCCAAAGTTCCATTATCCGAAGGTTTGTATGGGACTTCGAAGATCCGAAGCACGAACAAAAAATAGTTTTTTTTTCATTTTCTTATTTTAATCATCAAATTCGAGTTTTGTGACCATTGGAATCAAGGATGCCAGAAATACAGATTTGTCTGTGTTTCACAGACTTTTGGGCTTGTGCCAGACATTTTTTAATGTGCACAGACTTTTTAAAAACTTCATTAAATTAATATTTTGTATTTTTTTTGTCAAAACTTATTTTGTTAGTCTTCAAATGCTTAAAAACGCAAATTTCTGATGGATTTCAATGACTGTAAATTGATTTATTTAAATTTTAGACGAATGCACAGACATACACAGACTTTTTTACTGACATTTTAAAAAACCAAGTGGCATCCCTGATTGGAATCAAATTGGAATGGTTGATTGTCTTAAAAATGACAAAATTTGCATGCAATGCATTTATGCATTTTTTCTGTATTTCGTAACCGCCATTTTGGCCGCCATCTTGGATTTTAAAATCAGATTTTTTTCTGAGGCCTTCGGATAATCAAGTCTGGTCTGTATTTGACAGGCTGTATCTCAGGAACGAAAAGATAAATCTTCAATATTTCTTTGACGATTTTAAATACAATATCTGAACTTTTTGAAAATACGTTTTTTAGAAATGGACACTATTTTCAAAAATAAGCGTTGTTGCCTTTCACGCTAGGCGTCATACATAAAGTAGGGTAGGGTAGTCATCAATGAGACACTTTTGGTTTTCAACTTTCAACGATTTTTCTAATTTTTTCATCAGCATATTTTAATGAGCTTTTTGTTGCATTTTCATTCTTTTAGTTTGTTCTAACATTGACCAAAATATGAGATCGATCCGACATCTACAGTCAGAGTTATTCAACTGTCTCATTGTAGACGCACTTGGCAGGAACAATGAGACAGCTGGGGAACAATGTGACACTCTACAAAAATCAATACTTTTCTAGTAAAACATCATGTTTTTGTATTGTTCCATTGTAGGTGACTTGCCTTGAACATTTTAGAGCAATTTTGCCAACATGAAACATTAATTAACAAAAGTTATACTAAAAAGTATTGAAATTTTGTAAAATCCATATATTTATACCAAATAACTTTGTATGTTTGGTTAAATGAAGTTAAAACTCTATAAATATGCCAAAAATCACTTTCAGTTCATGTTTTGAAAGATTTCCAAAGATTTTGAAAAGTTTAATGAAGAAAAATCAAAGTGTCTCATTGTTACCCATGGGCTGAAAAGAGTGGGGAACAATGAGACAGCCCTGGATTCTGGGTATATTCTTAATTTTGGTCAAAACTGATGAAAGGACATTGTAGCCCAACTCATTCCCTATGAATAGCCGAAAGAAATCTGAAGAAAAATTAGTTTTCTTGTTAATGGCAGCCTATGAGCGAAAATGTATTTTTTGTCAATAATTTACTTCTACACCCCAGAATCAAACATTTATGAATAACTTGTCAAGGTAGCGTCCATAACCAGAGCCACTATTATGGCAGACGTGTATCCAGTAGACACACCTTTCCCCCAAATATGAGCCTGATTGGTTGAAACTACGACTTGTGAGAGCCATTTTATCATTGTTCCCCGTGTCTCATTGATGACTACTCTACCCTATGTCACGCTAAAATCGGTCAAAATTCCCCTCACCTCAGGCGTACTTTTTAACAATAAAAAAATCTGTAAGATAGTCACAACTTACAAAGTTTCACTTTTATATCACTTTTATATTTATATATAAATGTTTAAAAAACGTACTTTTTTAACGGTGCTCTTATGTCAGGCCTTGCCTATCGCATGATTAAGGGTAACAAGGCCAAGGTTCAATTGAGGAATTTTTTAGTAAAATTTTGGAAACTTTAACTAGAAAAAAAAACTGTGAGATAGTCACAACTTACAAAGTTTCACTTTTATATCAGATAGTTTGCTTTTTTTAAATCGCAGTTCCTCAGGTCAGACATTAAAATGCGTTTTTATAGGAAAATCCAAAAGCGACGTGCGACAAGATCACGTCGTATTGTGAGTTGTTTCATTATTTTTTTTCATTCTTTTCAACAAGGGTATCTCTTTTATTTTTTTCAATAAACATTTTAAACATATTTTTTTGAAAATTGGTTTTCTTTCTGACGTAACCGTTATCATTCTGTAAAGAATATTATTTGAGAAAATGATTAAAAATAACATAATCACTTATTGTTTGCATTTTAAAAAACTAACTTAATCCACCTATGTGATTGGTGCCTTCCTCACTCTTTTCCAACAATGGGTGATATGTGATATGATGGGTTTGGACACAAATTTGTTCCAAAAAACACACATATCACTCAAGGGCTCATAAGTGGCATCATAAGTGGTCATAGCATGATACAGGGTTGCCAGATCATCAATGTTTTGGACTCGTTGGAAAGGTCTTTCGATTACCTAACCAACGATGGGTCAGATGATGGATCCAGACATTGTTTACATACATTTAAGTGAGATCCGGCTACAAAAAAGTACATAAATATCACTTAAGTGGTCAGAACTCGAGACAGGGTTGCCAGATCATCAATGTTTTAGACTCGTTGGAAAGGTCTTTCGATTACCTTACCAACGATGGGTCGGATGATGGATCCGGACATTGTTTACATACATTTAAGTGAGATCCGGCTACAAAAAAAGTACATAAATATCACTTAAGTGATCAGAACTCGAGACAGGGTTGCCAGATCTTCAATGTTGTGGACTCGTTGGAAAGGTCTTTCGATTACCTAACCAACGATGGGTCGGATGATGGATCCGGACATTGTTTACATACATTTAAGTGAGATCCGGCTACAAAAAAGTACATAAATATCACTTAAGTGGTCAGAACTCGAGACAGGGTTGCCAGATCATCAATGTTTTAGACTCGTTGGAAAGGTCTTTCGATTACCTTACCAACGATGGGTCGGATGATGGATCCGGACATTGTTTACATACATTTAAGTGAGATCCGGCTACAAAAAAAGTACATAAATATCACTTAAGTGATCAGAACTCGAGACAGGGTTGCCAGATCTTCAATGTTGTGGACTCGTTGGAAAGGTCTTTCGATTACCTAACCAACGATGGGTCGGATGCTGGATCCGGACATTGTTTACATACATTTAAGTGAGATCCGGCTACAAAAAAGTATATAAATATCACTTAAGCGATTAGAACTCGAGCCAGGGTTGCCAGATCTTCAATGTTTAAGACTCGTTGGAAAGGTCTTTCGATTACCTAACCAACGATGGGTCGGATGATGGATCCAGACATTGTTTACATACATTTAAGTGAGATCCGGCTACAAAAAAGTACATAAATATCACTTAAGTGGTCAGAACTCGAGACAGGGTTGCCAGATCTTCAATGTTTTAGACTCGTTGGAAAGGTCTTTCGATTACCTAACCAACGATGGGCCGGGTGATGGATCCAGACATTGTTTACATACATTTAAGTGAGATCCGGCTTCAAAAAAAGTATATAAATATCACTTAAGCGATCAGAACTCGAGACAGGGTTGCCAAATCTTCAATGTTTAAGACTCGTTGGAAAGGTTTTTTGATTACCTAATCAACGATGGGTCGGATGATGGATACGGACATTATTTACATACATTTAAGTGAGATCCGGCTACAAAAAAAGTACATAAATATCACTTAAGTGGTCAGAACTCGAGACAGGGTTGCCAGATCTCCAATGTTTAAGACTCGTTGGAAAGGTCTTTCGATTACCTAACCAACGATGGGTCGGATGATGGATCCGGACATTGTTTACATACATTTAAGTGAGATCCGGCTTCAAAAAAGTACATAAATATCACTTAAGTGGTCAGAACTCTAGACAGGGTTGCCAGATCTTCAATGTTTTGGACTCGTTGGAAAGGTCTTTCGATTACCTTACCAACGATGGTTCGGTTGCTGGATCCGGACATCGTTTACATACATTTAAGTGAGATCCGGCTTCAAAAAAGTACATAAATATCACTTAAGTGGTCGTAACTCTAGACAGGGTTGCCAGATCTTCAATGTTGTGGACTCGTTGGAAAGGTCTCTCGATTACCTAATCAACGATGGGTCGGATGATGGATCCGGACATTGTTTACATACATTTAAGTGAGATCCGGCTACAAAAAAGTACATAAATATCACTTAAGTGGTCAGAACTCGAGACAGGGTTGCCAGATCATCAATGTTTTAGACTCGTTGGAAAGGTCTTTCGATTACCTAACCAACGATGGGCCGGATGATGGATCCAGACATTGTTTACATACATTTAAGTGAGATCCGGCTTCAAAAAAAAGTATATAAATATCACTTAAGCGATCAGAACTCGAGACAGGGTTGCCAAATCTTCAATGTTTAAGACTCGTTGGAAAGGTTTTTTGATTACCTAATCAACGATGGGTCGGATGATGGATCCAGACATTGTTTACATACATTTAAGTGAGATCCGGCTACAAAAAAGTACATAAATATCACTTAAGTGGTCAGAACTCGAGACAGGGTTGCCAGATCTTCAATGTTTTAGACTCGTTGGAAAGGTCTTTCGATTACCTAACCAACGATGGGCCGGATGATGGATCCAGACATTGTTTACATACATTTAAGTGAGATCCGGCTTCAAAAAAAGTATATAAATATCACTTAAGCGATCAGAACTCGAGACAGGGTTGCCAAATCTTCAATGTTTAAGACTCGTTGGAAAGGTTTTTTGATTACCTAATCAACGATGGGTCGGATGATGGATACGGACATTGTTTACATACATTTAAGTGAGATCCGGCTACAAAAAAAGTACATAAATATCACTTAAGTGGTCAGAACTCGAGACAGGGTTGCCAGATCTCCAATGTTTAAGACTCGTTGGAAAGGTCTTTCGACTACCTAACCAACGATGGGTCGGATGATGGATCCGGACATTGTTTACATACATTTAAGTGAGATCCGGCTTCAAAAAAGTACATAAATATCACTTAAGTGGTCAGAACTCTAGACAGGGTTGCCAGATCTTCAATGTTTTGGACTCGTTGGAAAGGTCTTTCAATTACCTTACCAACGATGGTTCGGTTGCTGGATCCGGACATCGTTTACATACATTTAAGTGAGATCCGGCTTCAAAAAAGTACATAAATATCACTTAAGTGGTCGTAACTCTAGACAGGGTTGCCAGATCTTCAATGTTGTGGACTCGTTGGAAAGTTTTTTTGATTACCTAATCAACGATGGGTCGGATGATGGATACGGACATTATTTACATACATTTAAGTGAGATCCGGCTACAAAAAAAGTACATAAATATCACTTAAGTGGTCAGAACTCGAGACAGGGTTGCCAGATCATCAATGTTTTAGACTCGTTGGAAAGGTCTTTCGATTACCTAACCAACGATGGGCCGGATGATGGATCCAGACATTGTTTACATACATTTAAGTGAGATCCGGCTTCAAAAAAGTACATAAATATCACTTAAGTGGTCAGAACTCGAGACAGGGTTGCCTGATCTTCAATGTTGTGGACTCGTTGGAAAGGTCTTTCAATTACCTAACTAACGATGTATTACATGATGATGTTTGGTTCAGGTTACTGCCATTTATTCATCTTCCGAAAATATGCGAAAACACATTTTTATACATAACTTTTGAACTACTTATCGAAACTTCAAACAATTCAATAGCACCGTATGGGACCCTAAACCAAGTCGAATGCGACTGGTTAGGTCAAAATCGGTTCAGCCAGTGCTGAGAAAACTGAGTGACATTATTGGTCACATACACACACACATACACACACACATACCCACACACATACACACAGACATTTGTTCAGTTTTCGATTCTGAGTCGATATGTATACATCAAGGTGGGTTTTCGAGCTTTAAATAAAAAGTTCAATTTTAGAGCAGGATTATAGCCTTACCTCAGTGAGGAAGGCAAAATGCTTAAACAATATGTAAATCCCACCTAATATTTCTTCGTATATCGAGTAGTATTTCACAACATTGAGCTGTGATTTTCAGGCGCAAAGTCAACGCAAAAATTTACGCTCGGTATTTTCTTGTTTCATATTTTCGTGTGTTTCGTTGTCAGGGAGAGGAGCCACATCGCACTTGACGTGGTTTATTTTCGATTACCGACCCTGTAAATTTGTCATTGCCAGCCCAGCCCGATGAACCCAAATCTTGAAGAAGCAGAAGCATACTGCCGAGTGTGATGCCATAGACCTCATTCCTTCAAGCTTGAACTGCAAGCAAAAGTGGTTGCATCGTTGGTCGGATGAAATTCTAAACTCATTACACCCATTTGTACCATCGAGACTTGAGAGAGGACGGTTTCGCGTGAGGTCTCGGAAGCAGCCTCTAATTTCTAAAACGGCAAACGGTTACCACTCGTTATGAATGAAAGTATTCTGATGAGAGACGAGTGGCCGAGCCAAACTCTGCGATCATCTGTGCTGGTTGAACGCAAGCGGAAACTACTGCGCAGGTTAAAACGAGAAGTGACCAGCTATGAATAGCACTTCTAGCTGATATCGACTTGCCCGAAATAGCTGGCGCGCCTCAACGAAAACAAATAGTTTCGCGCTTGTATTGCAAATCACTTCCAATGACGTCCACCGTATTTAGTAGGAGATGTGATCCGATTAATTTTGAAGCCGCTTTACCAATCCACCAGGTGGTTCTACAGATGATGATCGGTTTACGGTCTGACCTCGTGCAAGATGCACCTCTGGCTGGAAGTCATGAATGGCCATGAAAGTGAAGCAATGAGTGATGGCTCAAACTTGCCTCGGGAGGATACATAAATCATCCGGATTGGTCGGCGGCGATGGTGGCTAGGAAGTTAATATCGCTTTTTTGGCACTTGCCAGCGCGCTAACTGGGAGCGGCGAAAGATCACAGCTGTGCCAACACCGTTCCTACAGATGGTTGCTGATTCATGAAACCGCGCGGGAAAGGAAGTTTTAATTTATTGGGCATGTATAAGAGTGAGTTTGGAAACTGGAAGATTCTTATAAAGGTTATCTCAGATATGTTCTTGGAAAAAGTTGTTTTTTTTTTACACTTTTTCAACATCAGTCAGCAGGACTTTTCGATGGCCTTGCCTATCGCATGATTAAGGGTAACAAGGCCAAGGTTTAATTGAGGATTTTTTTAGTAAAATTTTGGAAACTTTAACAGTAAAAAACTGTGAGAACAACTTACAAAGTTTCACTTTAATATCAGATAGTTAATGACCTACAACAAACCATCTACATTAACAACCCCAGGTCTTTTGTGGTCTCTATTTCAAGTTTTGCTCGAACCTAGGGAAGGGATAAGAGGAAATTATATCGACGCCGCCCTGCTATCATGTCGTACGTTGCTTTTTGACGTTCAGAGAAAAACGCGATTTAATGTTTGACCTTGAATAAACAAAAACGATAGCACGCAATGTAAACAATAACAAACACGTTTTATCTGGTTGACCATTCTGTGCATTGCCCCGAAGTTTGGTTGAATTTGGTTGCCGGAGTCCCGAGTTATAATTGAAAATGTTTAAGCTAGCCGAGCTTGTATTTGTGTCAAACGCGTTCTGACCTGGAATCCCTTTGGCCAATTGTCGCACTTACATCAATGTTCAGGCTGTGTCAAGATAGCATGACAAGATTGAAACTTCTTTCATATGAAAAGTGACAAAAATGCACAGAGCTTTTTTGATTTTTATTGAATATCTCAGGATTGAAATCGAATTTTGGGGATCTGTGAAGGTCAAAAGTTGAGGCATTGTGAGCTCGCAAAAAAGCGTTCTTAACTCAAGTTGGCCCAAAATGCACGTGCGACAAGATAGCACGACGGCGACGATCTGTTTCACATCTTAGGAACTCGCTCATAACTCTATGTGACGTATGTTGTTTTTCAGCATGTTCCACAGCTAAGTGGGACAAGACGGACAAACTGTTGTGGTTAGAGAAACTTGCGGTTTGCGATTTTTATCAATTTTAAAAAAAATCTCTGCTGTCAAATGGCCATATTTTGGAGAAAAAAATTTAACAACAAAACTCGACCACTAGTTTAATTATGATTATTATCAAACATCATCATCGTGTTCTTCAAATGATTTCAAATAAAAATCATTTTTTTATTTCTATTTCATCAATTTGATATCTCTTGAGATAACGACTTTTCAAACCTGCAGTGGCTGACATTTTCCAGCACGCGATGCATTTTGAATGAAAAATTTTACCAAAAAGTCGGACTCTAACTTAACCCTCTTACGCTATTTTTTTTCGAAAATTGTTATTGCATCCGTGTTAAAAAAGTTATTTTGAGTTACTTTAGTTCAACAAATATCTTTTCTTCTCTACATAAATTCTTGTTTCAGCATTTTTATTCGCATTTATCTTGTTTAGTTTATGTTTGATTCTGACAGCATTTGGCTTATTCTTCCACCTCCTGTCATAACCTTTTTGCTTTTGACGTTTTTTCATACTTCATGTTTTTTTAATTATAAATATATAGGAATACCCAAGTAACCTCGAGGCACTAAATAGCGGCATTAAATCAGCATTATATTGGCATTTAATACCAGCAAATAATGCTTCAAAACATTTAATCAGCACTTTTCCCTTGAGAAATATTTCAAGTGGCGCACAGTGATGCTGATTTAATACTTTACCGAAAGTTCGAACAAAAATAAACTGCTTTATCGACGTCAAGGCTGGGGAAAAAAAAGAACAGCTGCTCCACATACTTGGTGGTGGGCCACCTTTGTTTTTTTTCTCCTGTTGCGTTTCATTTATGAGTGTGACACTTTGATGTTATTCTTGCATTTTTCTCGTCGATCTCCAGGATGCGCGCCAGCCAACTGATGTATTCTGAAATGAGTGTTTGTTTTGAAACTTTTAATCGATGTGGTTGATGCATCGAACATTAATGAAGACTTTCTTTCTGCTGTTTAGAGATTCTGGTTCATGGTTCTGGTTCAAAAACCCGTTGTCATTTCGTTGGACGGAAATTATTTACGAGTCACTCAGCAAATTGTGGCCAGCCAGTAGAGCAGTGCAATCAATTGGGTACTAAAGCCCTATGTAATTTTTTATGTACAACGGTAAAAAACACGATTAAAAACCATTTCTAATCACTTTTTTTCATTTTAACGCAAAAATTTTTTTTTGTCAAGACAACATTTTTTCGATGGATTAACTATGGTCCCCTTGGAAAGAGCTGTCAAGTAGGAGCTTTTCTGTCAAGAAGGACCACGGGGTTAATTTTTCAAAATTGATTCAAAAATCAATTTTTAACTCTTTGTGGTCGTGCAATGGGTCATTGTACTCAGAAAAATAAGCTTTATCGCTGTAAACAATAATATCAGCAATCTAAGCTTCATTTTAGGACCTAATTACGGAAAGCTTGAGGTTATTAGGGACAAGTAATAGTAATTTTATTTGGCAACGATATCCTGTTAGTTAGACTTTTTATCAGGGCAAGTACTGGCTAACGGCTAACGGGAACTGTTTTTCCGAGGAGTGCTTGGTCCACGGTTGGCAAAATTTCACAAAGTGTATCAGACTTCAGGAAAGCAGCTTTTTGCTTGCGAGAAAAGTTATACAATTTACCAGATAACTTTTGATAATGTCCTTTGCGCTTTGGGAACATGTTTTAAAAAATTTGACTCAATTAAAGGCTGCAGTTTTCTACAAAAAAAAAAAAAAAAAAAAAAACACTTCAATCAGCGGGAATTGAACCTAGTTCACGCAAAAATAAAACTAATGCACACTGGGGGAGTTGCGCCTTAGCCCGCACGCTTACTGGAACGGTATGACGGGAGAAGGATAAAAGTCAATAAGAGCGTGCCAGGCTGAAATGTTTCCCGTATCGATTGGTTACTTTGTTGATAAACATCAAATGCTTTGAAGCACATTTTCAAGGTCGTAAATGGTGATTTCCCTTTCGAGCCTGAATTTTCAAAAAAATATTTTTTAATCTAATGATGGGAAAATGATTCTTAAGACCATACGAAAATTATAGGCTAGTTTTGAAAATTTTCATTTTTGGGTCATATATGACCCATCAGGCTTGAAAGGGTTAATGCCAGTTGTAATACTGCAAAGTCTTGGTACTTTGAGGCATTCGCAAAGCTTATTTACTACTTCAAAACATTCGAGTGCTGATTTAGTATTGAATTAATACTTCAATTAAGTGCTTGTGGTTACTTGGGTATACACACACAAAAATATTTCCAAATGATACATCATTTATGATGTAACACTTTTGCACCTCATTAAAAATTCAAATTTAAATGCAATTTGATGTAAATTTTCAACAAATTATACGTAAAAACATGATTTTACGTGTGACTCAACCGTTTACATGGAATCTCAAGTTTACACTGAGTTTACATGTGATTCATTTTTCCGTGTCGAGTAAATTCACATATTTTTTTTTCTGTGTAATTACATGTAAAAAACTTAGATATTTTGTAATAAAACGGCCCTAATTTTTGTGTGTTTCTAATAGCTTAAGGAAATTACTGTAATTACCATCATCTGGGGCAAATCGGGACACATGTGATGAACTGGGACAGCAGTTTAAGCCTTGTTACTGCACAATATTTGTATAGTTTAACTAGTTTGGGATAGAATAGACACAAAACAACCAAAATAGTGCATATTTCAAGCTTTTAAGTGCTCTAAAAATTATTGTCCCTATTCATACTGTAGTTCCGATTCGCTCCAGTTGACGGTAAATGTAAAAATATAAAAATAATAGTAATGAAATTACGAGCCAGAACTTGTTTCAATGAAAAAAGCCATTGAAAATGCATTATAAATAGGCTTAGTGATTTTTCACGCTCGAAAATTGCAAATTTCACGGGGACCTCAATTTAAAACGCCAAATTTCACGCAAATTTCGCGGAACTTGAAAAATATTTCAATAACTCTGAAAATCCGATGTTTTAATCACAGAAACTACTTTTTATGCTTCATTATATATTATTCTTCAATAAACTATAAAAATCTTCACTAAATTTGAATGCGACACAAAAAAAATTTCTAATTTTCAAAAAAAAAATCCTTCTGGTTTATGGATGGGCTCTATATATATTTTGAAAAAAAGGAAGCTACGCGTATTCTCATTTACTGAACTGCTCTTTTAATATTCGACTAATAAAGCTAAAATATTTTCGCAAATTTGCTTCTGTTATATCATTTTGAATTTTATTGAATTTCATATCAAAGCAAGATTCAACAACCTTGTCCTTGAATTTTTTGCGACATTTACCCATTAAACACATTTTTAATGGTTTTAGCACACTTCTCAAAAACTTAATTTAACCTCAATTTGCAAATATAATATAATTTTAACCAAATCGAAATTTTTATTCTAAATGAGGAAAGAAAACAAAAAAGTAGTATTTTTTAACTTTCACGGGAATCATCCACTATAATAAACAAATATCATTAAAATGAAATCGTCAAAAATCACTAACCCTATACTATTAATTAATCCAGAGCATTCACTCGCCTAATTCTAAAGTAGTTCATAAGATTATTTTTATTCCTTTTTGAGTTTGACAAATTATTTTGAGAAAAATCGTTACATTTTCACACAAACATAAAAATTCACGGGATTTCACGGAAAAAGCCAAATTTCGCGGATTTCACGCTGTCCGCGAAATCGTGAAATTTCACTAACCCTAAATATAAAGCAGTACAGTCGGTTTGCAATGATTAGTTTAAAATAAAAATCTTTTTTTTTATCAAAATATTTTGCTCGTGGATTTTTTTGCAGTACTGTACAGCAAACATTCTCAAAACTCAAAACATTGTTAAAACATGTAAAAAATAATTATAAATGCAGTGGAATGCATTTGAAATTGTTTCCAACAACACATACAATTTTATTAAAATTTTGAGTTTTTTATAGGTGGGGGATAATTTGTTTTAATAAAAAAGGCATGGAAAAGGCACTATGAAGCACTCCTGTTGGTTTGCAATCATTAGTTTAAAAACATTTTTTAATCCAAATATTACATTTGTGGGAACAAATCTTTTCACGGTACTGTACTGCGAAAATTCTGTAAAACTTATAGCATTTTTGAATAAACTCCAACATGGTTAAAATGATTATAAAGGCAGGGGAATGCATTTGAAATTGTTTTCAGCAATACATACAATTTTATTAAAATTTTGAGTTTTTTTTAAGGGGGGGGGGGGAGTCAGTGCAAAAACATTGAAAAATATTTGCAGTACCTTAACGTAAAATTTCAATAAATTTTACTAAGACTTCTCAACATAATCAGTCAAAATAGGTGCCCTCATTCCGTTGCACATTTTCCCGGAGGACACGGTACTGGCGGTGTGTTTTGTGACGTGTGTTTTCCACCAGAAAGTCTTCACTCTCGGTTTTCTCGAATGCCAGTGGGATCTGCCCGGGACGCGCTTCAGTGTGTGCGCGCGGTGTCCAAAAAAGTTAAATTAAGAACTGTTCTTGCCGGCGTCCGGCTCAACCAAATCACACAATTTGGTTTGTGAATGGTTTAGCAAAACTCTTAACGATGACATCTGGCTGACAGATTCGAGGATATACTTTTTTTTGTTGTTGCTGCTATTTTGCTCATTCGTTGTGCGTTTTGAAGCGAATGATTTTCTTTATAGAAGAATAAAATCTACCGTGATAGTGTAGAAAGGCTCAAAACGGTTAATTTTAATCATAGTCGGAGATTGTAATTGCTCTGTTTTAGTGGCCTTTTATTGTGTATCCCTTCGTAACCCAATACAAGATGATGTGAAGCCGGGTGTCAGAGCTTGCCAACTCTGGTCTAAGGACAATTAAGCGTGGTCAGTCTGCCCCCGAAGATTTCAAGATTCCTGGCAGATGTTTTGCCAATTTCCTGTATCAATATTTTCTTCGACAGGAAGATAATACGCTGTATAGACCGCATTCAAATGTTACTTCAGACATCTTTTCGCGATATTCATCGCAAGTCGGTTGGAAAATGCCAAGTGCTGGCTGAGCTATTCTAGTCCTCGAGTTGCCACGGAATGTGGGAAGGAGCAATTTTATGTGTATGTTTTCCTATAAACATCTGACCATTGAATCACGGCAAATCAGGGAATGTTGTTGGTTTTTGCTGTTTTTCCTGGTGAAACGAAAAGGGGAAAAAACTCCCACCTCTGGAAGAGCGCGGGTGTGTTGTTAATATTACGATTAGCGGGAAAATTATTGCCAAAACTGGTTTCGCACGAGCTGTGTATGTTAACGTAGATTTACATGTATTTAATTTTATTTAAACTTTGTTCATTTCAAATAAAACATTTAATGTGTGGATATTTTTCCACAAATAATTATTCAAACATTAACACTCAACATTTAAGAAAAAAAACCTGTGATAGTGTGTTATCGAGAAAAAAAAGTTTGAGATCTTGCAAGCAGTGACAAGATATTGATGCTCAATACAATCTGAACAAATGAACAAACCTTTAAAGAAATGACTAAATTAAAAAAAAAACAAACAAAAAAAACAACAAGTTTTCGTGAAACAAAATTCTTCATAGATTCATTTTTCTCTTAAAAACTATTCGAAGGAAACTGCAAATGAGTTATCAGGCACGGAACCTAGCGTAGCAAAATCCGCTCCCAGGATTGCGATGAGTGACGCCTGGCGGCACACCCGGGATTGAGTTGGTTCTTTGGCTAACGCCGGGCGCGCGTGATCGCACTAAATCATCTGCCAAAAAATGCAGGCAACAAGTTAACTTTGAGCGCACTGCCGGATTAGCTAATTATGAGTCAGCTGCCCGAGGATGGGAGAATAACATGAGAATACACGACGTAGACCAAATTTTGGCATCACAAAAGTGCGTTTGTGGTCCAATTCAATACCCGCTGGCCGCTGGCGCAACGCATCTTCTGGAACTTAAATTTCTATAAAATATTGTTTAATTTTGGCTGCCGATGCAAACATCTAAACAGCTAATATGTATCCGATTCCTTTTTGAAATTGTAGTGGCGAAGATTTGGTGACAAACGCAAAATGTGTTTTTCACAGAATATATGTTTTTTTCACAGTACCGTCATGAGGGGTGACTTTGGGTTTGGGGGTGAAATTGGGTCATACAAATTTCAGCATTTTTAAATGACCCAAGTTGTATTGTTAATTTGATTTTGGTTAACCGCGGTGGATTTTCTTGAAATAATTCGAAATGTCAAAAATTTACTAAAGCATCTACCACATTGATCACACAAAAAACTTTGGTAGAAAAGTATCCACCGCGATCTACCGCGATCAATTTTTGACAGTTCGACGCCAACGAATCATTTCAAGAAAATTTCTCACCCTCCAGACCCAATGTCACCCCTGATGACGGTAGCAATATCTTCAATTATGGGCAGTAAGAGCATAACAACTCTATTTTTTAGGTTCTAGAAGAAAATTTGTATATTTTTGGTTTTTCTGAAAGAGCCAAACTGCTTCAATACCGCAAAAGTTATGAAAATGCATTTGGGACATTTATGCGAACAGGGGCAGTATAGTTTGTATAAAAAATTGCAAACTTTTAAGCTATAAATCAAATTGTTTGGCCTTAAATCTAATTATTTTGCCGTTTTGAAGTGTTAGTCGTGATTTTAAAAAATATTATTTTTTTCAATTGGTTGAAATTTTTTACACCAATTTAACTTTTTAAAATTAAAAATCGGATCACTAGTTTCCAAGATATCATCGATTGAAAACTAAGGGTATCATTTTTCCTTAGCCCACGCAGCGCTTAGAAAATCGTATTTTTAAACTAGCTTAAAAATGGCAGTAAATCGAAAAAAATCATAACAATACAAAAAAAAAACAAAACGATCAAGACTTTTCATACATATCACATATCATACAGATCAAAAAATGAAAAAAAAAAAATCAATTAAGGTAAAATTTATCAAATTCGAATGCTTCCGTTAAAAAGTTTTTTTAATTGCTATTTTTTCCGTGTACCTATTTTTCCAGATTGTCCTAATAAAAACCAGCAACTTTGCCCAAGACACCAAATTGATTAGAAAATCTTTTCTCAGGATACACACTTTCGAAAATTTGTATGGAGACTTTTATGGAGAAACTAATGATTTACCCATTCGGACCTAAAAATCAATGGATTTTGTTTATTTTAAACCTTACAGGCTTGAATAAGAATAAAATTGATCATGAGAAAATTATTCTTATGATCATATCGTCTGCTGTGTGCTATCTTGTGACATAGACCATTTTGGTCGAAAATGAGTTAATGATGATGTTTTGCTATACTTAAGGGGTTACATACATGTAAATCGACAAAAAAAGTCAGAGGTTTGTGTGAGCATACACTTAATTTTATTTAAAATCTGTTTTCAGGGCATTAAAATATGCATTTTTATCTATTATGTAAACAAATTTGAAGACATTTGGTTGTATCATTGCCGTGATAAAGCTATTTTAAGTTAGCAGTTTCAAAAACGGGTGCCACGATATGTCAACACTGCCTTGACCAAATCGGCTCAAAATTTTGGTGAAGACTCGTTAAACCGGTCCTGTGTGCATGACAAAGGCCGATTTTCAAAAAACTTATTTTAAAAAATGATAAAAATATTTTTGTGTTTTTCATATAAAAAATCGTCAGTTTTTGATTTTTGTATTTTTTTAAAAAGCAAAATTTCAAAATCGGGCTTCGTCTACACACGGGATATGTTTTGAGAGTCTTCACCCTGAATTTCAGCCAATTTGGTTCATCCCATCTCGAGATATCGTGGCACCCGTAAATCAACTTTGTGTTTCGAGAAAAACGCTCAGAAAGTTTGACATTCCGCTTTGCGTACTGCAAAATTTTGAGCCTAAAATCGTCTCTAACTCAGTTTAATCATGTAATATCGTTATGAAACTTTCAGGAGTAAAAAAAAAAAAAAACTTTCAGGAGTGATTGAAAATAATCTTTTTAGTGGATCCAATAAATTTTCTGAATTTTGAAATATCGTGATTTTCTACATGTATGTAGCCCCTTACTGCCCACTATTGAAAAAACGGCTAATATCCACTATTGGCAAAAACGAGATATTAGCACCAGATGGGAGAGGATGTTCCAACGCATCTTCTGGAACTTGAATTTTACTGAAATAGTGTTTAGACTTGACTGCCGATGCGAAAAACCAAACGGGTAATATGCCACCACAGAGTAACCCAGAGTGACCAGTCAGAAGAAATGTCATTTCATTTTTTGGCTCCATAAGGTTTGCTGGTAGCAGGCGTGCGATGTACCTGCGATGTACCACCAAGTTGAACCAAAAATCAAGATGCAGTGGGAACTCTGTCTTACTCTGTGATGCCACTCTTATGGGAAATTGCCTTGACGGAGATTTTGTGACAAACACTAAAACGCGTTTTTCTCGGAATACTTGATTTGGCATAATAGCCGAATTTTCAATTATGGGTAGCTTAACAAACACTACAAGATGCTTTAACCCGATTTTTAGAACTCGCTTCCGTTTCCCGGATATCGCAATACACACTTGTGACTTAGACTAATTTACACATCAGGTTTCAGGTCTTTTGTTGTTTTTCACAAATTTATGTTGATACACACTTTCTAAAGTCTAAATCTTTTGTTTTTGAAAATATACTGATTAAGTCGGTTAAACTATTGATTTAAGCCTATTTTAGTTTGTTTGGGAATCAACGATGCCAGATTATTTTAAGGGAAATCTATATTTTCTTTAAAATTAATCTGTATCATGTCGAATTCGAAGCCTTAGAAGACATGAATGTTAAACAGCAGATTTATGTTTTTAATCATATTAAAGTATAGCTCAATTACTATATTGTTGAAATTTTTATACATGTATACACAGATTTTTGTGATTTTCGGGATCGAAAAATCTGTAAAATACATCTGTAAAATACAGATTTATCTGTATATCTGGCATGGTTGATGGGAATTCTGTGCACACTTGTGACACGTAGTACAATTTTACTTTCGAAACACACTTGTGACACGTGCTTTTCAGATTTTTGTTTACATAATTTACTGTATCTTTTAACTGGTGTAACCAAATTAGTTGAAACTAGGAGCGTTTGTTAAGCGATAGTATACGAACCGATTGTTTCAAAAAGTTTGGCTCTATCATTCATAGTTTTGAAAATAATTATCATCAAACTTTAAAAATCGATTTTCCCGAACAGTCGAATGGTCGATGTTTGATGTTTGATTTTGATGTTTGGGTCATATATGACCCATCAGGTTTCAGGTCTTAATCATACACTTTTTAGAAGTCGAACTATAACTATTTTTGTGAAAATGGACTACGTATCCATCATGTAACATTTAAAATCAGCCCAAATCGATAAGATGGTGCTTCGACTTCAATTGGAAAGTATACTGCCCACCGAGATTTTTGCTTCAGATGATAGAAGACGTTCGAACGCATCTTCCGGAACTTAAATTTCAAAAAAGGAATATTAAGTTTTGGCTACCAATGCGAAAACTTCAATTTCCAATTGTCTTTAATTGATAAAATTTGTGGGTTTTGGTGTTTGCTATTTTTAGGTACTTCAACGATTTTTGTATTTTTCAAATTTCTCATGAGCTTTCCTGAAGACTGCGAAGAGAAGAGAAAAAATGAAACAAGTCGACGTCGTCGTGCTATCTTGTCGCACCCGCCATTTCGACGTTCCGAGAAAAACGCATTTTAATGTTTGACCTTGAATAAACAAAAACGAAAGCACGCAATGTAAACCATAACAAACACGTTTTGTTTGGCTGACCATTCTGTGCATTGTCCCGAAGTTTGGTTAAAGTTGGTTGCTGGAGTCCCGAGTTATAATTACAAATGTTTACGGTAGTCTAACTTGTACGTGCGTCAAACGCGTTCTGACCTGAAATCCCTTTGCCCTTTGTCGCACTTACATCAATTTTCAGTGAGTGGCAAGATAGCACGACAAGATTAAAACTTCTTTCATATGAAAAGTGACAAAAAATTTCGGGGCTCTTTTGGTTTTCATTGAATATCTCAGGATTGAAATCGAATTTTGGGGATCAGTGAAGGTCAAAAGATGAGGCATTGTGAGCTGCACAAAATGGCGTTCTTAACTCAATTTTTCCCCAAAATGCACGTACGACAAGTTAGCACAACGGCGACGAAGTGAAAAAAAAAACAATAAAATCCATATAGAAATCCTGGTCAAGATGGAGCTGATCGATGATTGGCTCCAGCGAGTGCTACCGAAGTTCTGGATGGGGTGCGCCACCTCAGTCAATCCCCTGCTGCAGCGGTTGTCCCCTTCAGCTGTAATATTCGAATAAGTAATGCCTCCTTTCCTCTAACTATCCCACATCTATTATCTATTTCGAAGGTTATTTTTGCATTTTTTTTCCTTCTCTGTGCAATTCTCCTTAGTACCAGTAAACTCTCTTCCCATTTCGAACAAATCAGCTGTTAAAAGGTAGCCCATATGTCAGCTCAGGATAAAAATGTAATTGTTAAAGCAACCTAATAAAATGAAATGAAATCCTGGTCAGCTTTCTGGTCAAAAACGTTGCCGAACTTTGCTAGAATTCCGAGTCTAGTCCGTAAAAATATTGCATATACATGGTTATCTTGGTATCGTGTGTGAACTTAGTGAATGATGAACAACATATCAAGGCTTTCCTGGGAGTTACACCTCAGGTTTCTATCACCGTAACAAATTAGAGGTTGGCGGAGTAATTTGGATTAGCTCCAAAGAGTATCGATCGCTTTTGTTTTGATATGATCGGTTCTTCTAGGTAAATTTTTCGCGCTTTGAATTTCACAATCTGTTAAAACAATGAACTTGTGAACGTCTATTGTCAGAAGGTCATTGATATTCTTAGTTAGGCAGAGAGATTTCACAATGTTACCGACAATCTTTTAACATTTTTGGTCGCATCAAAATATTGGCCAAAAGTTTGCTTTATTTGTTGCGAACTGGTTTAAAAAACAGTTCTGTAGTAAATTGTGCTACCCAAAGTATTCTCAATGTACGCACACACGCACAGACACATACACACTTGAAACTCTACATACACAGACGAACATGCCCACATAGCTTAATCTTCAAATCGTGCAACCTTGAGTCGCCCAATGTAAGCACCGTCACCCGACGGTGTGAAAAACAACACAAGAAAAAATAGACACACGCACACACACATACACATGCACAGAGTGAAATTTTTTCGCACGACGTCGGCCACTTTCCCGGCGTTTTTCTCGGCAGGATTAATTTTAGACATATACCAAAGAAAAACATCCAACCGACGACGACGGAGATGTCAGCCAGTCAGCCAGTTGAGTAAAAAAATAAATCGAAGACATTCTCAACCTATGTGCGCCATACATCATACCAAATTATTAATAGCCACCCTATGACTTGTTAGGGTTGGTATGTTTGCGAGTGGAATTTTGTGTTTAGGAATATTTTATGAAACTTTAATATCTCCTAAAGTTATGACCAATTTGCATAATACTGCATTTGGACCGATATTATAAAAAAGTGGTTTCATTTACTTTAAAGTTCTCTAATAAAGCCAAAAACAGTTATGTAATAAACCTACGTTAATGAAACCCGCGATGAAAGTTCGTTTTCCCTTAATGTACAGTTTCCCTGAGGGGTGAGTCACACGAGTCATCGGAATCCGAAACCGACAACCGATCGTGTGCTACACTGACGATCGCACACCAATACCAACCAAGCTCGGTCCCCGAACGCGCTGAGTACATAAGCGATCGTGCGATAATGTTCGTGGTCGTGCGTGAATTTTCCGTCGTGACTAGTAAACAAGTTGCGCCGGATCGTGCCACGACCTGCCGACAAACCGTGAGCCAACGATCGACCTATGGCTGTCTGGTTCTGTGAGTGTGTGTGTGTGTGTGTGTGTGTGTGTGTGTGTGTTCACAATGTGATCCAACACATTTTTCTTCTTCCCTTTTGACATCGGCGCGTCATTGGTGGCCGGTTTTGCATTTATTTGGATGGAATTTGCAGGATTTACGACGGTGGTGACGTTATTTTATATTCTGGCACCCAGGGACACCGGCTTTTGGCCAACACGTGCCATTTTTCATGTCGGGCGAAATCGATCAATTGTGACCCGCAATTAATAAGAGGAGTTTTCATCGGATGTGGATTTAGGGCATTAAAAACTCAATAAAATGATCGACAAGATGTTATTTTAATGGATGAATTGACATCAAGTGACATTCAGAAAAAACGGTCACATACACTCATGCTTCCCCTCGAGTTAAGTCTGCACATAATTTTTGTTGGTCAGTGTAATTTTTCACTAAAAGGTAGCAAAAGCGAAAATAGCTAATAAATTTAAATGTATTCTCTTATAATTTAAAATTTTGCAATAAAGAACGATTTGTTCACCAGAAACTTTATTTTTGAATTCGCCTGCCACCTCAATTTGATACTTATCATCACTAAAAATAACAGTACTCAAAAATAGCTTCTTGCAATTCCGTCATGAAACTACTTACTTTTCCTGTCATTCTTGAACGACGAAAAAGCCTACTTTTCTGTACCAAAAATATCAGAATTGAATAGTAACATTTTCAAAATAAATGCTAAAAAGTTCAACATTTATTTGATTTAAACGGTTGATTGACAACATTTATGAACATTTGAATAATAATTTGACTCAAAGGGTGTTTTTCGGAATTGCAAAAAATGTTGTATGGAACTCGTTGCAAAACTTGATTTTTTCAGCACTCTTCGTATTTATCCAACTCCGTGAACCTCGTTGGATAAATGTACGAGTCGTGCTGAATAAATTTTATTTTTGCAACTTGTTGCATAAACTACTATTTTGCAATTCCGTCGTTAAACTATTTACTTTTCCTGTCATTCTTGAACGACGAAATAGCCTACTTTTCTGTACCAAAACTAACAGAATCGAATAGCAACACTTTTTAAAATAAATGCTGAAAAGTTCTACTTTTCAGCACTGAAATGGGTGCTGAAAAGTTGAACTTTTCAGCACTTGTTTCGAAAAGTAACACTTTTCAACATTTTTTTGATTTAAACGATTTATTGACAAAATACATGAAAATTCGACTTAAAATTTCAGTCAATGGGTGTTTTTCGAAATTGCAAAAAATGTTGTATGGAACTCGTTGCAAAACTTGATTTTTTCAGCACTCTTCGTATTTATCCAACTCGGTGAACCTCGTTGGATAAATGTACGAGTCGTGCTGAAAAAATCCTCTTTTTGCAACTTGTTGCATAAACTACTATTCCAGCATCTTTTTGAGAGCTGAAAAGTTTAACATTTCACCACTTGTATCGCAAAGTAATACGTTTTGATACTGCTTTTGAGTTTGTCACATTTTGACGGCAAATCGTCGCTTGTGTGCTATCTTGTGACATGTCCTATCTTTTTACAGCAGTCGTGTCACAAGATAGCACACACGCGACGAAATATCGTAAACAATCCAATTTTAAGGAGGATTCTTTCCGAAATTATAAGAAGTTATACATTCAGCTCGCTGCCAAAACCTTGATTTTTTCAGCATTCGTCGTATTTATCGAACTCGGTCTTTACTTTTGAAATTTTTTGCAAAAACTATTTCTATTTGAAATGTTGATTAAATGCATCGTATTATAGTAATATACACTACCCTTGATCGCATAAATGTCCCATATACATTTTCAACACTTTGGAGGTTATTGATGAAGAAATTTTGGAGAATATCCATATACAGTCCAGACTCGATTATCCGAAGCCTCGATTATCTGAAGTTTCGACTATCCGAAGTTCGATTATCTGAAGGTTTGTATGGGACTTCGGATATTCGAATCACGAACATTTTTTTCTTATTTTATACATAATATTCGAGTTCTGCGACCTAATTTTAAACAAATTTGAATAGTTGATTGCCTTTTAAATTGCAAAATGGATTTATTAATATTTCATCACTGCCATCTTGGATTTAAAAATCTTAACCCTCTACAACCTAACCCCGCCTCTAGACGGGCTTCGATCTAAAAAATTGCGCAAAAATCCATTTTCAACCAATTTTTGATCTTTAAAAAGCATTGGAAAGAAGAACTCTTGAAATTTTAGAAAATTTATGGGTTTGAAGTTTTACTTGTTTTATGTGACTTTGTCAATGTTTTAAAAAATGCCATTTTTCTAGGGGTCAACTTTGGCTGTGTTTTTAACCAACATTTCCTATAATTTAAGCAAAAAGAAGTATGCAGTAATTTTTGTAGTGTCCCAGACTATGCCTCTACGCATTTTATTACAATTTAAATGATGATGGTGTCATTCTATAGCAGAAAATGTGAAAAACAAGCAAAAAATTGAAAAAGTGACTGTAAAAACGTGGAAAAATTAGATAGGCAAAATGTAATTATATTAGGTGGTAGAATAGGCCAAATACTACCAAGAACAAACATAAACTTAACAAGATAAATGCAAATTAAAAAACTAAAAATGAAACAAGAAAAACATAAAACAAGAGAAGTAAAGTTTTTCGTAGAACAAAAGTTGCTCTAAATGACCTCCTGAACACGGGAAAAATAAAAATTATAGAAAAAAAAATTTAGGCAGTAGAGGGTTAATCACTTTCGAGTAACTTAGGGGTTATACCTAAGCTAGACAATCGAAAATACGACAAATAAAAAAATATTTTTGATTCGATAATCCGAAGTGATTTTTTCCGAGGCCTACAGATAATCGAGTCTGGACTGTATTCGCGAAAACTTAACACTTTGCCTTATGTGTGAGACTAACTAGTTTTGCATTTTTCTTAGGTTGCTGTTTTTGCATATGGGACATTCATACGAACATGAGCAGTGTAGTAATTTTTAAAATTATTGAATAAATGTTTATTCAAGTTACATAAACACTACCCATCACGTCCATCAGTAAAAAATAGATGAATATCGTAGAAACCATTCATTCGATTCCAATATCAAACCATGAATTGCTTGAAAATTTTGAGCAGATCACTTTTATAAAATCTATTTCTTTTTAAATTTTCAAACCTTTTAAACAAGTTAAGAAAATTTATACATCTCTTAAAATTTTCTAACATTTTCTCAAAATTTTAAAATCACGTCTAGCTTTTCAAATGGTTTAAAAAAATTTTAATTTAGAAACATAGTTTTCAAAAAGAATGAAAATTTTACTGCTTCGTGTATATTTTGTAAATTTTACAAATTTTATCGATTGTTAAAGAACCGTTAACAGCGAGTTTTTAAAATGTTTAACATGCCATATCAAGGTGATTAAATATTATCTCAATTACAAACAGAAAATGAACATAATACTGGAATAGTGGTAAATTCAAACATTTTTAAGAGGCAAAATTACACACTTTTTCTTACATAAAAAATACCCATTGCCAGATGTAATATTACTATGATTTACTGTGTAGCGCAGCCAGTCTTTCAAGGGCATTTTGAAGAATGAATCTTCTCTTTATTAATACAATCTTTTTTTATTATTATTATACACATAAATTTCTCATATGCATTCCCATCACTTTTGAGTTTATGATTGAATAAAAAAAAAGTTGGTTCAAAATCATGTGCTCTTTCAGAAAGCTAAAAATATCCAGAAATTTGTTCTATAAAATATGAGGAAATACAGTTTTCGCTTTGCATATGTGACATTTATGCGAACAAGGAGCCATAAAATGCATAGACACTTACACTGGCCTAATGGTTGGTACCAAGAGCTTGTAGTGCATGTAATTCTCCAACTTTTAGTCTAAAAGCAAATTATGGCTGTTGAAGGCTGTTGCAGAAAGGTATTGGGGGTATATAAATGTATAATTTGCAAAAGATATGAGAAAAAGTGAAAAAAAATCAGGACTTTTTTTTGGCACATTTAATGTGCATCTTAGTTATTAATTGTATTTAAGGGATTTGCATGTTTTGTTTTTCTTGCGCACTTCCAGTCCGTTACACACCACTTCCTTTCGTAGTAGTGGGCTCATATAGGGCATGAGTGCATCTTATGTATGAACAAACAAACTTTTTAAGTTTAATTCAAATCATCATTCAAACTGAGCAAACTAATCAAAAACACAACTAAAACTGAAATAAACAAACTTGTGGCAAATTTTCTTATTAAATATATATTAAACGCGAATTACTTTCAAAATTGAATAAAATTACCCTTTTATCCAAAATTTCCAAACAAATTTGTATAATATTGAGACACACTTTAAATTCAACAAGGCAGTTAAAAAAAAGTGTTTTGAAATATTGTTCTGCTCAGTTTGCAAACAAAAAATCTGAGTTATAACAGATTCAAACATCATGTTTTAAGATTACCGATATATTTATATGGTTGATTGCTGGAAAATTTCTAAATCTTTAGAAATATATTTTAACAATTTTTGATGAAATTTTGTTTTATTTTTTGAAATTTTGAGAGTGTACAATGGTACACATAGCATAATAATCCATATGTTACCGCGTTTCAATCTCATTATTTTGAGCTACAAAATTATGAAAAAATGTCTCAGTGAAAACTTGGAAAATTGTTGGGGGTCTTTTCACACTTTCGTCACGAAACATGAAAAAAAGTTGTTCGTGATAACGGAGTAGAATTATCACTTTATGTTGAAAGGTTCGAGGTTTTTTTTTCTACAATTCAGGCAGTTGCAAATATTTTTCAACGTTTTTCTCTTTCGTTTCCCGTTGCTTCAAAATCGCCCCGAAAATTCTATCATTTAAACTAAATACAGTCTGAAGTACATATTCCTTTAAGCATCTTAACTTATTTAAAAATATTTGTAATAGTGAAATATATTTTTTCATTTTTTTTTGTCTCAAAACATAGTTTATTTGAAAAAACGATTTTTATATTTTTTTATTTGACTTTGGCAAAAGTTGAGGGACAAAAACTTTGAAAAATATTTGCAACGGGCTTAGTGAGAGTTTATATAGTTTGAAACTTATATAATTTTAAGGAAAAAAAATCAATATAGGTGCCTAGAATGTTTGTAAAAATACACTCCAAAAAAAAAACGTTTAATTTTGGATTGTTGAAAATTTGGTTGGTTGAATATATAATATTACTCAAAAAATGTGTAAAAATGTGAACCTGATGAATATTCATCAGAAACTGATGAAAATTCACCAATTCCTGATGTAATATTACACTTTTTTTTTGCCACAAAATCTGTCACCATTTCCTGATGAATATTACCATAATTCTTTTTACTGTGTAAGTAAAATAACAATCGCATAAGTTTTGAAGAACAACAAAATCACTGTAAAAACCTTTGATTATGAGATAACACTATCTAATCTTTTAAATCAGTATTTTTGTCGGTACCATCGATTAAACCCCAGAGCTCTTTCCTTCGATGCTTTGGCACCCACGACAATAACGAGCAAGCAATTTTCACCGCGCTCGTCTTCACCATTCCGCAGCGGCTCACACATCGGCCAAGACTTGTTATTATAAATAAAAAAAAACTGAGGAAATTTGTATACTATACTGGCCAGTGTGAACCTGCCGACTCGAGTCGACTCTGCCGGTATTCCTGGCCGAATATGGCCGTTTGGTTCGGCCGGCTGCCGGTGGCGGCATCTGCCAGTAGGGATTCATCACCCAACCACTCTTCAGCTCTGCTCTGACGCGTGTGGCCCCGGCGCTTGTTTTGCATTTTCACTTTTTCCTTGGAATTCAGCAAAACCTGAGGAAAAATTACACGAAAAATGAAAAACGATGCGGTTATTTAGATTATTCGCACAGTTCAGTTAGCAGCGTTTACGCCGAAGACTTCGCCCAAACAAAAATGGAATGTTTTTTTAATGGAATCAACAACACCAGCTGGAGGAAACTCGTATTTAGGTGCCACGTAATTAATCTCTACTTGAAAAGTTTATTTTCGAACAAAACCACAATCCTTACGAAAATAAAACTTTCCATTGATGTCAAGTTCGAGCCGAGGAGATGGACTGTTTTACGCTAAAAAAAACCCCACCGAATGTCCATCATGTTCGTGTTCTAAATACTTGAAACTTTGTGGTGCACTTTGTCACACACAAATATTTGTACAAGCGTCACCATTTTCAAAAAAATAAAACTGCCCAAGCAAATAGAAATTTTAAGTACTCCGGAGGTGGCCGACAAGTCAGTTCGTAATACCTTTTGACGTCAATTAACGTGGATGGTTTTTTGAACTGGCTCATTTTTTTTTGCCTGCTGCTATTTTAATTTCGCTATAGAGTATGCTTTCGACTTCAGCGTTATGATTGAATTGCTACAGCTGTTTGGTTACAATTTAGAGTTAATTAGAACAATTTAAGGCAGAATTTAGTCATTCAAGCTAAGTTTGCTATCTTAAACACTTTAAATCTTTGCTAGGCAATTAACTCAAACTTCTGCTAGGTCGAACTGTTCAACTGCTAGCATATTTTCTATATTTTTCAAAATAATTTAACTTTTGAACCATTAATCTTAATAATATTGAGTAAGCACTGCCAGAGAAGTTGAAGTAGAAAAATAAGTTTGAGAGGCTTTGAGTACTGTAATATTCTGCAGACTGAACTAGAGCGTCCAATTTCCAGGATTTTCCGTAAAAAATACAAAAAATATGAATTTAAAATACATAGCTGTTGCAATTTCTTGACTCCAGAGATTAATCCAAACACAAATCAATACAAATTGTTTTGGACCTGCTGAATAACACTCCTTACATTTAAAAATTATGTCACATGTGAGTCAATAAATACGAATAATTTCTTTTGATTTTTTTTTAAAGAAGAATACAAGAGTATTTTCTAAAAATCTTCACAATTGACTGCAAATTATTGAAAAACACGTATTTTTTTGAATGTTCAAATATGAAAAGAAAAATAGGGAATTACCCCTTAAAATTTTTTTGTAACCTCGATCGTAATCAAATAAAACTGTCATTGTGTGAATGTGAACTGGTTTGTTCCAAAGCATAATAAAAACAGTTTTACAGTTTGAAGCAAGATTTAGAAAGATAAACAAAAAGATAAGTCAACCTATTGTGTACATAAGGGGAAACAAAGCATATTTTTAAAAAGAGAAAGATCTTTCTGACGAGCCCAATAGATTCATATTTTGAAAATCCTATCAAAAGTTATGGGCACTTAAGTGTTAATAATACACCTGTTTGAAGACAGATCTCAGACATTTTGATAAAAAAAAATAAGACCCAACAACCTTGTAAGAAGCTATGAGTATACAGATGGCCCATAAAAATGCGACATTGTTATTAGGTGAAATCGGGACTGTTTTTACTATTTATGATGTATGTAGCATGTGTACATGTTTAATAGGTACAAAACAAACCATCAATGTCTTTAAAACCATTCCCATAACATAAAAAAAGTTACAGCACATTGAAATCTATAATTTTCCAATTTGCTCCTCGCCCAGGCCATATAAAGAAAAAAAACTTTTTTCATGTCGGTGGATCTGGAGAGCCTATTAATTTTTTTTTGAAATTAAATATGACTTTATTGAACTTTCTTATAATAATTACATTTCTTTTAAATGCTAAGTGGTATGGCCTAATGCTCTTCATCTTTGTTGTATTTTTCGTTTTATTACATTTATTTTATTAACTTCAAATTGTTTTACATTATTTCATTGAATCGAATACATTTGGGTAAAAAAGAAAAAAAATCACTTTAAGAACTAATCCTAGCTTAAAACTAAAAAAATAAATTCATTGAAATATTTAAAATCACTAGAACGAGTAAACTACGAACTGTATTTTAAGATGCATGCTCCAAGAGTTCTTACTTGTTCCTGGCAAGGTTTGCAACCACGCAGTGTTGTTGTCATCTCGATGAAAATGTTCAGAAGTTCTTGTGGTGAAAACAGGTCACTACTGCCTTCATCCGTTGATGTTGGTTGGTTTTCCCTCGGTTGCTGACTGAAGCCTGGAGGTGTTGTATTCTCTGCAACTCTTTGCCGCTGATTCAACGGCAATGGCTGCAGATTTGGAACCACTCGAACAGATCCTGCTCCTGGTGACGCCAAAGCAGGAAAATCCACGTCCGTGGTTGCTGGTGGTGTTTTGCGACGATTTGGTTGGTGCCTCGTCGTCGCTTACTGCCGTATTTTTACAAGCTCAGCACGTTTTGGGCAGCTTCGATTCTTGGTAGAATGTTTGCCGCCGCAATTGAAGCATTTCGCTTCGATGTTCTCGTTGATTGTTTCGCAAGCTTGAGTTTTGTGCTCACCTCCGCAGGTTGCACAACGACTCTTGATGAAACAGTTCCTTCCACCATGTCCAAACAGCAAACAGTTCGAACATTGCGTCTGCCTGTGTGGATCAATCGGACCGCGCACTGGACTCACAATCCAGAGGTCGCCGGTTCGAATCCCGAGGCGGACGCAAAAAATTCTAAGTGTCAATATAGGTATTCGGTGCCCTCTCCCCGTGCCCATGCCTTCACACTTAGGAGACCCGGGAGGCGGAGTCTTGTCGCAAAAAGAACGATACACGCCTGTGGATCCGTTGACGAAACCGCAAGGTTTAGGAGGGCCACATTATAAGGTGTTACGTCGATTCCGTTTTTCGAACATTGCGTCACGTCACGGTGCACTGGACGATAACGATCCCAAGTCACGATGATGTTAAAAATTGCCCGAACTGCCTTCAGCTCAGACGGCGTTGTCGATCCTTTCTTGAGATGAACCAGGTACAGTTGACCACGATACTTGATGTCCTTGTTGTGTCTCGTCATCTTAAATACTTCGATTACGTTCAACTTGAGAGTTTTGAGCTCTTCTTTCAGCACACTCACATCCATGTCGTACAGACCTCGGAGGACCTGTTTCATGGGGCGTTTACCTGGATCGTCATGGCTGTAGTATTGAATCTTTGTGTTGTTCAGGAAATCCCGAAAAAACGGAATCGACGTAACACCTTATAATGTGGCCCTCTTAAACCTTGCGGTTTCGTCAACGGATCCACAGGCGTGTATCGTTCTTTTTGCGACAAGACTCCGCCTCCCGGGTCTCCAAAGTGTGAAGGTATGGCACGGGGAGAGGGCACCGAATACCTATATTTGCACTTAGAAATTTTTGCGTCCGCCTCGGGATTCGAACCGGCGACCTCTGGATTGTGAGTCCAGTGCGCGGTCCGATTGATCCACATAGGCAGTCAGGAAATCCCGAACGTAGTTGTAATCCTTTCTGGTAGGTAGCAGAATTTTGAGTCCATCAGCACACAAGCGAATGGAAGCTCGTAAAGCACCAGATTTGATAAACCCGGTCAGCCACTTTTGCACCGAATCCGATGACGATGTTTTCACAAAAATGGGTGGCAACTTTTCCCGTCGTTCAAATTCTTCCTTCTCGCTCACGTCCACAGGGAGGGTAGCGAACTGGTTTCCAGACGAATTTCGAGCGTCCTTGCTCAAACTACCTGGATTTGCAGGTAGCGCTTCGGCATTCTTTAGCTTCTTCAAATCTGCCGATCCTGCTGGTGAGGACCGCATCTTTTTCTTGCCGTGAGGCATTTTTGCACTTTTTAAGCACTTTTCGGGAGCTAAAATCCAGGAGTACCTCACTGATTGGTGGTCCACAAAGGAATGGAGAGCCTTTTATGATTTGTTATGCACTTAAAAGTAAACAACCTTAAAGGTTACTGTTTTTGAGAGCTGTGACAATTAGTTCCACTGAATTATACGCATTCTACAAACCAGTTATACTAAAATGGTGAACTTTTCGAAAATATTCCGATTCCGAAACTAATGCTACTAATGATGTTAATTGATACTAACAGATTCCTTGATCTTACTTTTAATATTTTATACCTTTTGTGCACTCTTTGGACCCATTGACATAGGTTTTAAGTTATTGATTTATTTTGACAGAATCACACAAAATAATAACCAAAAAGGCATTTTTCACTCAGACTGTCAATTAAATCAAAATTTTAAAACATAAGATATTTAAGAGGGACTTCTGACGATGCTTTTGGTACTGGGTTGGATATTTTAAACTATTTAATTAAGGTGAATATTGTTCCAAAAATACATCCATTGTTGTGAATTTTACTTTAACTATAGGAAATCTTTGACCAATTTTCCAAAACCCAATTTGTTATATTTTTTCATTTAGCTGATTATGGCCAGAATTAGGGAAAAATATTGGCTCGAAAATTTTCTAAGTGTGCATTACGTAACTTTGGGTACTTTCAAACATTTTTTTCATGTTTTTTTTTCTCTCTTTTTGATGTTTTTCTGGTTTCTGCTAAATTTTACATTTTTCAAATGTTGAACAATATTTGTAAGCCCATGTTTACTAATTTTATTCAGCATTTGGTAATATGTAATAATTAATTGGAGCCAAGCAAACATGAAAATTATTTAGAAAACAATATCACACCGATACCAAATTGAGTTATTGGGAACATATTTTCTGTTATCGGATTTCCCTGTAATATTTTTTTGATAACAGAATGAGTTTTGTTTCGATCAAATATCTGTTATTATTTTGTGTAACCTTTTATAACAGATAATCTGGGTATTTTAATAACAAGTCCTGACCGCTTAACAATAACAGAACTTGAACTTTTCCAGTAAATTATGCCTGCTTTGGTATCTAGAGAGTTAAGATTTTTTATTAAGACTTGATTATATGTTGTAAAAAAGGGTAAATCACATTTTAAACAGCGTTGATCATAATTTATAAAAATAGCTACTCGATATCTTTCGTTACATTGTGAAATAATACAAGAAACGTAACCCAGAAATTCTTTCACCGATTAAGAACACTTAATCCACACCATCAACCGGTCGCACTGGGCCAAAGCGATTCTTATGTAATTGTTGTTGTTGAACTTTCTTCCATTATTATGGCGATTATTTTCGCAAGGAAAATAAATCCAACCCGCCCAAAAAGTAAGAAAAAAAAAACTCTCGTTTCTGTGTTTACCCACGTAAATGCTCGCGCCATGGCGTGACTAAAAATATGCACGGTAATTAATTAAGCGGCCGCCAGTCAGCCAGTGACCGGCCAAAGAAACCGTGGATGGGTGAATGTGATCATCGGGGATTTTTCTCAAGTTGCCGTCACAGAAAAAGGGCTCAGTTTTTGAACTAGGCTCAACATTTTGAATCTGTTCAAAGTCTTATGTTTTTACGTAATATCTTCCATGATTTCAAGAAGAAAATAGAAAAAAAACTGATGTATCAAGTTTTTCGGGAAATTAAACATGGATTTAAAGGGGTACCATCGGAGGAAAATGGCTTTGAAAAATATATTCCTCACAATCTTTTCCATTTTAAATATTATAGTTTAGCAGAACAATTTTTACAAATGGGTATCAAGTATAAATACACTAACGTAATTAGGGCAACTTAATGACCAAAGACAAATTGTGGTCAGAGTGTAGGAAAAGTGTGAAGAATGCTGCGAAATTCTGGTTGCATCTCATAAATTATTGCACCCAGACGGTTAAATTATTTGGCGTGGTGAATTGTTTAACTTGGAAGCAACCGACTTGGAAACAGGGATATTTTAAGAAGTGCACGTTTACTGCCAACAAACAATTTGGATGACACCGGTTGATGAGAGCACCCACGGAACGTGAAAAGTTTAAACAGGATGATTGTTGCTGTGATGGAGAAAAAGCGTTTTGTTTACCGAAAAAAATTCTATAGGTTAAGATTTTCAGGGCAAATTTTCATGAATTTAGTTGATTCAGCCCTTGCCATAATGATGGTGCTTCCTAAAAGTGGAAGCTCCAGATTTCAAATATCTGTCTCAACATTTCAAACAAAAAATGCGAATTATCATCTTTGGATTGATAGTCTGAAAAGCTGAACACTCTATGAGTCAATTACAAGCAAAACAATGTAAATGGGCCGAAGACCATTTGTAAGTATAAGATGGGTGGCTGACGAGAATAGGTATATTTTTCCTAATGCCGCTATATTTGTGTTCACAGTTTATTTTCGACGGACTATCCTGGACTCGCACAGCACCCATTACCGCGGTGCACCGGTCAGCGAGTCTTGGCGCGTATTACTCATCGAGCGCGTAGCAGTCCAAGTGTGTCCCAAACGTTCCGCAAAATTACGATCTTTTAACGTTTATGAAATATGACAATTACTTCTATGCAGTGGTGCAATAAGGCTTTTTTTTTTTCAAATTTCATGTCAGCCAACCCCCCCCCCCCCCCCCCCCCTTTAAAATTGGTTTCAAAAATCGGGGTGCAAAACAGCATTTTCTCAAGAAACGCGTCGAAAAGCATGGTTTTTATTTTCAAAAAATTGTGTATCGTTTTTTGTTGATACGTTATTTAAAATTTTCTTAATTTTTTTTAAGTCATGCTGTTTTCATGGGGAATTGTAGTTTAACAAACACGTTATAATCCCGAAGTTAATAGTAGACGTGCTTTTCTGACACGACGGCCTCGACTCAATTTCCCTTTGGAAAGTTGTCGCACTTGTACGGCGTGTCAAGATGACACGATTTGATTGAAACTACATAAAAAGTTTCATATAGAAAAGTGACAACAATGGGGTTTGCACGAACTTTGTCAAATATCTCACGATTGAAATCAATTTTGGGGTATATGTAAAAGGCAAAACGTGATGGCCTATCTACCCGAGCATGGGTAAATAACAAGGGAAACGCGTAATAATACCTTTCTCTGGTATCAATACCAAATTTTGGTATTCCTGGACCCTTTAAAATTTGTCTTAAGGATTATGCAAGAGCAAAATGTGCTATCATACCAATTTAAGGTATTGTTTTGATATTGCAAAATTGCAGAATTTGTCAATGGTCGAACACCACATATTGGTATTCCTTTGGTAATACAGTGTTTTATCAAATTCCTCTGAAACTATGGGAAAATTTTGACCAATTTTGACAAAATAATTAATTTTGCGCTAAAATGATGTCTCAAAGCGAATGCTTTCATTGAAAACCGGAAATTTCAAACTTGATTTTAAACATTTTTGATATACCCCCTAAAGAAATGACTTGACATTGTGGAAAAATGTCTAAGTCAGGATGCCACATTTTGGTATTATTTTGGTATTGAAAGGTTTCATCAAATTCCTCTGAAACTATGGGATTTTTTTTATAAATTTTGATGAGATAATTAATTTTGCGCTAAAATGACTTGAAACCCAAAAATGTTAAAGCTGATTTTCATTTTTTTTTATATACCCACTAAGATTATTTTTTTAAAACGTTGAAATTTCTCTAAGTTGGGATAACCAAATACTTTGAAAAACGAGTTAATCGACAGATTATAGAATTTTGGTGAATTTCAATCCAGTTTCACTTATTTTTCAATCTTGTTATTTTTTAGAATCTTCAAGAACTTCAAGCACAGGCAATGACAAATCAATGACAAATGCATTCAATGTGGTGAAGAATATCACTAAGAACAACATGGAATCATCAGGTGAGTAGATTTGGCTGTTGCATATGGATCATTTCCGTTTTTTCACTAACTGCAACTGTTGCACTAAAAATGGTATGAAAATACCAAATTTTGGTATTTCTTGTGCAAATACCAGCGACCAAAATGTGCTCTTGGTTGCCCAGTAATAGATGGTAAAATACCATGAAATCATACCAAAATCATGTATTTGGAAGACCACAGGAATACCAAAATCTGATTTTCCAAGGGCGCGGGAATACCTAAAAATTAAACCATGGCAATACCAAGTTTTGGTATTCAAGCAATGTTCAAAAATCCAGAAGACCTCAACTTGGTATTGAAATGGTTTTATTTTGAGGTATTATTTTACCCTTGGAATAACATGGTTTGGTATTGTTGTGCCCTTCCACATACTAGACTTTGGTATGATTTCATGGTATTTTACCATCTATTACTGGGCAACCAAGGGCACATTTTGGTCCCTGTTATTTGCCCAAGTAATACCAAAATTTGGTATTCACGTGTTATTTACCCCTGCTCGGGTACAATCACTTTACATACACTTTTTTTATAATCTCAGCAGTTGTTGGTTTACCTTTGATATAAAAAAGCAATCCACTTTAACGACCACCTGGTCTTTTGTGGTCTCTGTTACAAGTTTCTGCTCATTTCTAGGCGTCCGAAGGTTATGTGTGGTGGATAAGGCGGGAATCGAACCCGCGCCCCATAGCAACTAAGGGATCGGTAGCCGAAGCCACTAACCACCACGCCACGAGGCCCACCTTTGATATGGCAACGTCGACAAACCATATAGATTTTGAAATTGTCCAAACCATACGTCAAGTTTCTAATTTGATTGCTTTTCCATAGTAAAGATTCATTTCCATTGATTCAAATTCCTAAGCTAAGCGCAAGGTAAAGTAGGTGCAGTATGTAAAAATGTATTTACACCCCTTGGGCACTATGCACATTTTGTGATGAAACATGCAAACAAATTAAAGTTTGTCAAAAATCTAGTACTACGTTTTGCTCGGAAACTCTTGCCGAATGAGCACTTTTACAAAAAGCAAAAGATGATTCCTATAAAAAGTTCTATAACAAATATTATTACAAAAATCAAAAAAGGTGCAAAAAAACTTTATACACCTTTCGAAAAATTTAAACAAACACAGTTATTTGTTGATAAACAACCAAAAATCCAATGTCACAATTCAAAATAGGCATCCTTGAAAGATTAAAAAATAATTTGGATTGAATATAAAGGTTACTAACTACTTAGTATAAAAGTTTATATAACTCTGGAAATTCTTTATAAAAATTATCTTTACTTAATTTTGCAAACTATTAATTTATCTTAATTCTAAATATCAATATATAATCAAAAAATAGCTAAATAAACATTTTGGAGCGGATGTAACACCGTGTTGGGGGTCGTGGGTTCTATAGAAAACCTAGATGTTTGGGTATCAAAAGATCGGACATTTTATAATCTTTCCGATGGAACATAGGTTAACCTGTGAATCGTGGACCGGTTCGGATGCCGGCGGATTTTCCTATGACGTTATTCCGGGTTTTTACGAAATTCCAACGAAAAATCTATTCTATCGAAACAACGACCCCCAAAACTGTGTTATACCCTCTTCAAAATGTTTATTTAGCAATTATATTTTATTATATTGACATTTAGTTAAATTAAAATTATGCAAAATTAAGTTTAGATAAGTTTTATATAGAATTTCCAGAGTTACATAAACTTTTATACTAATTAGTTAGTAAACTTTATATTCAATCCAATTTATTTTTTTAATCAGTCAAGGATGCCTATTTGGAGTGGTGACGCTGGATTTATGGTGATTGGCCAACAAATAACTTCATTTATATAATTTTTTCGAAATGTGTACAAACTTTTTTTTTACACCTTTTTTGATTTTTGTAATAGTATTTTACATAGATTTTTTTATAGGAATCATCAAGAGTTTCCAAACAAAACGTAGTACTTGGTTTATGTCAAACTTTAATTTGTTTGCATGTGTCATCACAAAATGTGCACAGTGCCCAAGGGGTGTAAATACTTTTTTTTACATACTGTAGATTGTAGGTAGGCTATGAGGCATTTAAGGCTGTACAAAAAAAAGCGTTTCCAACTCAATTTGGGCCAAAATCGGCGTGCTACAAGATAGCACGGTCTCCACGAATTGGTGAACTAAGCAAATAAGTAAGCTGGTGTGCGCACAGTCAAAACAAAATATGTGAAAGATAATTATGAAGTTAAAAATAGAAACGGGATTGAACCACCATGCATGAATTCAACCAAATGGGTGAAGATTTGTTTTGTGTTTACTTGCGCAGGCATTAGCTAGAGAAGTTCAGCGAAATGAATTGAGAATAGTATTTTTTTAATAAAACTAATTCTGCCTTTAATACACGGAGAGACCGGCCGGGGCAAATCTAAGAAAATCTTTGTTAATTTAACTAAAAGTATGGGTTAATTTTTTACACAGCTTTTTTTCAACAATCGATTGTTGATTTTGTTAACCCGAAATTGCTGACCACCGGTAATTAAAATTAACTAAAAAAATACTTGGAATTGCCATTTTTGTTGGTTAAATGGCCGAAAAAAATTCTAGCAGTCGACTGCTAGAATATTTTTTTCAGAAAATTAACTAAAAATTTCTTGTTTTCAGCTGAAATATTGTGGAATATTCTGTTAAAAACTGGCTGGGAAATGTTTTTCAACTATTTTTCAACAATTTTTTTTCGTTGTATCAACCGAAATATTTTTGCATGCAGCAAATTATTAGTGGTTTATAACAAAACATTTCTTAATTAGACATAATTTATGTAAGTGTTGATATATATTTTCTTTAATTATCTAACGATATAGGCTGGGCCGAATTTCTAGCTATATTTTAACTATTGTCTTACTTGAATACAGAAAAATATTCGTACATGTAGTCAATAATTAGCTGTTGTTAGCAATATTTTTATTGAATTTGCAGTAAATTTTGTAATAATGCCTCACAAATTAATGCTGAGTGTTTTTATTTTCGCATTTATTCTGCCTAAAAATTTAACGTTTTGTACTAATTTGTTTTTTTTTTTTTTGCATGAAGTTGTTAAGTTACTGTTAAAAAGCATCAAAACAAAACTTTTTTTAACTGTTGTTATAAAACATGTAAAGTTGCATTAAACTAAAAATAATGAAAAAGCATATTACAAATTTTGTTGAACATATTTAAAAAAGATGTTTAATTTAACATGAATTCCTGAAAAATAGAAATCGAGCAAAATTTTCACCAAGTTTTAAGCATATATTTTTATTATGTTGTATAAAATTAAGTGTTGTTTCCACTTACCATCACTGTGAAATCATCCGATAAGTCATCATCATCTACAATGGTCTCAGGTTTAGTTATTTTTCTTGTGGTTGGAAACAGAATTTTCACTAAAGTGAACCTTTTGCTGCAAATAGACATGTGAAATGTATTAGTAATTTAATACAAAATTCTTAATTTCGGCTATAAACTGAAAAAAGGAACGTAAATAAATGAAATTATATTGAGGAAAGAAGAAATATCAATAATGCTACTTACCAAGGTTGCATTAATTTAACAATTACTTTTGGCAACAAACTTTCATTGCATTTGATTCAATTTATTCAACGTACTCCGATTCCTGAAAAAAATATTTTGAGTTTTACTTACCAGTTTATTGAGCAGTCGTATTGCAACAAAACTTTCAAGATAATAATTATCTTCTTTTATATATTTTTATTTTTTTATATTTTACTTCATCTCTATTTTTTATGTTGTCATGTGTACGCATTTCAATGTATTTTATAATTGATGATTCTGAAAAAATAAGCTTTTTAATGATTCAGTTTTCTACTAAAGAATCACATTAGATAAATTATTGTGCAAAAATAAACCCATACTTACTTGGATTAACCAACATTTTGTTAAATTTGCCCGGGCTGCTCTATCCGTGAAGAGTCGGCCCGCATTTCCCTTCTATTGCCTTCTCGTTCCATCAAACATTCTTCTAACGTGATCAACTCACTCGCATTGGAGATCCTCATGGCGAAGGTCATCCTCTTGCTCTTCATAGTTTATCACCTGCAAAGAAATCATCAACAAACCTACTCACCAATTCCACCTCCCCAGTTGCAACACTTTGATGTGCCACTTCAACATTAGCTAAATAGTGTTATTTTCACCTTTCACATCCTCTCACTTCATAATTAACAACACAAACTCAACAAATCGACCGCTCTCGTTCGAATCCTGACTTCAAATGACAGACGTAAACAAACCCAAGTTCATCTTTTAAATATTCAACCAAATGTAAATTATATTCAACCAACAAAATTTTTGATTTTCCTAAAACCAAAGCTAACAGTCGAGCACGTTCATTCGAGTTCGGGAAATCTGTTAGCTTTTTGCCTCTAGCATTTTCAACAAACAGGTTATTAAATTAATACTAAATTTTAGTTATTTTAACGGAATATTGGCAGTAACAAGTACGTTTTTGTTAAAATTTACGAAAGTAAAATCAACAATTTTAATTGTTAAAATTTCTGGGCACGGTCTCTCCGTGTAGTATATTCAATAAAGTTCCTTTTATAATGTTATATTGAACGCATGCTAATGTTAGTCCACATCAGCGATGGAATAATCATCATCAAAAGAAAATCTTTGGATGTTCATCAAGAGAAAAAATCCAAAGGGAGCATGGCTCTCCTCTCTCGCGCACGAAAGATCGGTAAAAAGAATCTAAAAAAATCATCATCTTGATTATTCGGCGGAACATCTTTTTCACTACTACACTTGCAAGTGTAACGTCACACGTCGAAAAATGACCTGTCACATTTTGTAGATGGGCAATGTGTGTAAACAAAGTGAAATAAATATTTTCGAGTGGTGCTGACAAGGAAATTCAAAAAAAAACATCAGCAGATTGATTTTCTTGGAGAATTTCGGGAGCGATTTTCTTTTGCGTGATTTGCCTCCTCTCTCTTTCGCGGGTGAAGAAAGTTCGCAAGCGAAATTGATTTTTTCGCGATTATTCCATCCCTGGTCCACATAAATAACTGATCGTGGTAAACGTCTTCGCTTACACGGAGAGACCGGCCGGGGCAAATCTAAGAAAATCTTGGTTAATTTAACTAAAAGTATGGGTTAATTTTTTACACAGCTTTTTTTCAACAATCGATTTTTGATTTTGTTAACCCGAAATTGCTGACCACCAGTAACTAAAATTAACTAAAAAAAGTTGGAATTGCCATTTTTGTTGGTTAAATGGCCGAAAAAAATTCTAGCAGTCGACTGCTAGAATATTTTTTTCAGAAAATTAACTATTTTTTTTTTGTTTTCAGCTGAAATATTGTGGAATATTCTGTTAAAAACTGGCTGGGAAATATTTTTCAACTATTTTTCAACAATTTTTTTTCACTAAAGTGAACCTTTTGCTGCAAATAGACACGTGAAATGTATTAGTAGAGCAGTTCTCTAGGATTTCGGTCATTCGATTTTTTTTGTATTTTTTAATCCGACTGAAACTTTGTTGGTGCCTTCGGTATGCCCAAAGAAGCCATTTTGCATCATTAGTTTGTCCATATAATTTTCCATACAAATTTGGCAGCTGTCCATACAAAAATGATGTATAAAAAATCAAAAATCTGTATCTTTTGAAGGAATTTTTTGATCGATTTGGTGTCTTCTGCAAAGTTGTAGGTATGGATACGGACTACACTGAAAAAAAATAATACACGGTAAAAAAAATTTGGTGATTTTTTTATTTAACTTTTTATCACTAAAACTTGATTTACAAAAAAACACTATTTTTAATTTTTTTTATTTTTTGATATGTTTTAGGGGACATAAAATGCCAACTTTTCAGAAATTTCCAGGTTGTGCAAAAAATCATTGACCGAGTTATGAATTTTTTAATCAATACTGATTTTTTCAAAAAATCGAAATTTTGGTCGTAAAAATTTTTCAACTTCATTTTTCGATGTAAAATCAAATTTGCAATAAAAAAGTACTTTAGTGAAATTTTGATAAAGTGCACCGTTTTCAAGTTATAGCCATATTTAAGTGACTTTTTTGAAAATAGTCGCAGTTTTTCATTTTTTAAAATTAGTGCACATGTTTGCCCAGTTTTGAAAAAAATATTTTTGAAAAGCTGAGAAAATTCTCTATATTTTGCTTATTCGGACTTTGTTGATACGACCTTTACTTGCTGAGATATTGCAATGCAAAGGTTTAAAAACAGGAAAATTGATGTTTTCTAAGTTTCACCCAAACAACCCACCATTTTTTATCGTCAATATCTCAGCAACTAATGGTCCGATTTTCAATGTTAATATATGAAACATTTGTGAAATTTTCCGATCTTTTCGAAAAAAATATTTTCAAAATTTTCAAATCAAGACTAACATTTCAAAAAGGCCAAACATTCAATATTACGCCCTTTTAAAATGTTAGTCTTGATTTGAAAATTTTGAAAATATTTTTTTCGAAAAGATCGGAAAATTTCACAAATGTTTCATATATTAACATTGAAAATCGGACCATTAGTTGCTGAGATATTGACGATAAAAAATGGTGGGTTGTTTGGGTGAAACTTAGAAAACATCAATTTTCCTGTTTTTAAACCTTTGCATTGCAATATCTCAGCAAGTAAAGGTCGTATCAACAAAGTCCGAATAAGCAAAATATAGAGAATTTTCTCAGCTTTTCAAAAATATTTTTTTCAAAACTGGGCAAACATGTGCACTAATTTTAAAAAATGAAAAACTGCGACTATTTTCAAAAAAGTCACTTAAATATGGCTATAACTTGAAAACGGTGCACTTTATCAAAATTTCACTAAAGTACTTTTTTATTGCAAATTTGATTTTACATCGAAAAATGAAGTTGAAAAATTTTTACGACCAAAATTTCGATTTTTTGAAAAAATCAGTATTGATTAAAAAATTCATAACTCGGTCAATGATTTTTTGCACAACCTGGAAATTTCTGAAAAGTTGGCATTTTATGTCCCCTAAAACATATCAAAAAATAAAAAAAAATAAAAATAGTGTTTTTTTGTAAATCAAGTTTTAGTGATAAAAAGTTAAATAAAAAAATCACCAAATTTTTTTTACCGTGTATTATTTTTTTTCAGTGTAGTCCGTATCCATACCTACAACTTTGCAGAAGACACCAAATCGATCAAAAAATTCCTTCAAAAGATACAGATTTTTGAATTTTTATACATCATTTTTGTATGGACAGCTGCCAAATTTGTATGGAAAATTATATGGACAAACTAATGATGCAAAATGGCTTCTTTGGGCATACCGAAGGCACCAACAAAGTTTCAGTCGGATTAAAAAATACAAAAATTAAAATTGAAGAAAAAAGACCGATTTCGTAGAGAATTGCTCAGTAATTTAATACAAAATTCTTGATTTCGGCTATAAACTGAAAAAAGGAACGTAAATAAATGCAATTATATTGAGGAAAGAAGAAATATCAATAATGCTACTTACCAAGCTTGCATTAATTTAACAATTACTTTTGGCAACACACTTTCACTGCATTTGATTCAATTTATTCAACGTACTCCGATTCCTAAAAAAAATATTTAGAGTTTTACTTACCAGTTTATTGAGCACACGTATTGCAACAAAACTTTCAAGATAAAAATTATCTTCTTTTATATATTTTTATTTTTTTATATTTTACTTCGTCTTTTTTTAATGTTGTCATGTGTACGCATTTCTATGTATTTTATAATTGATGATTCTGAAAAAAAGAATGGTTCATTAAGATTTTATCCGTTTTATCAGTTTTCTAATAAGAATCACATTAGATAAATTATTGTGCACAAATAAACCCATACTTACTTGGATTAACCAACATTTTGTTAAATTTGCCCGGGCTGCTCTATCCGTGAAGAGCTGGCCCGCATCTCCCTTCTACTGCCCTCTCTTTCCTTCAAACATTCTTATAACGTGTTCAACTCACTCGCATCAGAGGTCCTCATGGCGAAGGTCGAGTTCTTGCTCTTCATAGTTTATCACCTGCAAAGAAATCATCAACAAACCTACTCACCAATTCCACCTCCCCAGTTGCAACACTTTGATTTGCCACTTCAACATTAGCTAAATAGTGTAATTTTCACCTTTCACATCCTCTCACTTCATAATTAACAACACAAACTCAACAAATCGACCGCTCTCGTTCGAATCCTGACTTCAAATGACAGACGTAAACAAACCCAAGTTTATCTTTTAAATATTCAACCAAATTAAATTCAACCAACAAATTTTTTGATTTTCCTAAAACCAAAGCTAACAGTCGAGCACGTTCATTCGAGTTCGGGAAACCTGTTAGCTTTTTGCCTTTAGCATTTTCAACAAACGGGTTACTAAATAAATATTGAATTTTGGTTATTTTAATTGAAAATTATCAGAAACAAGTACGTTTTTGTTAAAATTTACGAAAGTAAAATCAACAATTTTAATTGTTAAAATTTCTGGGCACGGTCTCTCCGTGTAACATTGTGTTGTTAGTAAGAAGACGGGGAAATTCTCGTATGTTTTGCAAGTTAGGGATTTGATCCTGTTTTCATCAATTTTTAAGTTTATCCCTGTTTAAATAACTTTTACTTTTTGCATAGCTTTTTAAATTCTCTGCCTCCTGAGCTATTAATAATGCGGTATCGTTTGAAAACGCTTTTACAAAGCTGTTGTAAGCGAACGTCAAAATGCTGATATTCCAACATTAGATGCTCGATGAAAATGGGTAATTCTCTGCCAATTCCGCAGCAGTTGCCCCGAACCCCTCTTCGATTTGCGTGAAACTTTGAGGGGTAACTTTTGATCGGATCACGCATCCGAGCTTCATTCTTCGATATGTTTCTTTCGATAAATTTCGGGGTAACTTGATACCCCTTCAGTTCAATAATAATATTTCCTGTATATTATGATTAACTCCGACACAAATCAAAATGAAGAAAAAGATCTTATGAAGATTCAGAATTCAGAAAATGTTGCTAACTGTTAAAATGGTGTTGTCTTTCAGCTGTTTTGTAGACTAAGGTTATAGAAATCCCTCGCAACTTTTTGGAATATTGCATAATTAATTACCCAGATATTCAGAAAAAATATTTCTTAGGTTGCAACGTTGTCAAAAACTGGAATAAAACTTGCATGCTGACGATAAAATTTTCGATTTTTGATCACATTTTTCTCATCGTACCTTTTAATTTTATTTTCGTTTTGAGGGTCATCATTATTAAATTATTATTTTATTCTTAAGTTTATACAAAATTAAGCCAGGAAATGAAGTGCACATTTAATTTTTAACAGCAGCCACCGCCAGCGTTGTATCCAGAGTCTCGGCCCGAAACTTCAAACACGAACAAAAGCAGCGAACCGAAGATTAGCAATGACGTTTTGGAATTTTGACAGTTTGGAACGCATGAATTACCCCATTATCGGTTTCCCGCATGGGTGATGTGGAAATTGTTGCACATGACTGAAGTTGGGAATTTTGCAACTTATTTTAATTTATGCTAAATTTTAAAATTTAAACACGAATCTACAGCGAATCGATGTGAAAACTAAAGATACACTAAAGGCACGATGATTTGATGTGCAATCTTGATCAGAATCGCGATAAAAGCGGTTTAAATTGAAAAATAATAATACAACAAATTCTGGTCTAGAATTTAACGAAATTTTGTCTGTTTTGTAAGACTAAATTTTATTGCACAATGGTTATAGAATGTTTTACAAAAAAGTAAATTTTTCGGTTCGTCCACAAATAATCTCATGTTTGTAAACAAACGACGCCATATTGCCAATGTTGTTCGGTAGCTCATATCAGGCCATCGCCGGGGCCCTGGTTGTATCCGAACATTCATTGCTGAAGTTCTGACTTATCTCATCCCCCTTTTGATCGTTCGCCTTTTGCTGCTCCTTGTCCTGCTTCCGTTTACTAACTTTCTCGGCAATCAACCTACGAATGAACAACAATTCAACGATTTTTTCCAGCAGTCCAATCAACCCGAGCACGGACAACCCAAGCAGAAACCCAAGTGAACCACCCAAATCGGCCACAAACTGGGTCAGATCGTATCCGTGGAACTCCTCCACGATCTGCAATACACAAAAAATGATGACAAATTCACAGTTCAAACTGATCGCTACCATACCGTGACCATTTTCGACGTGTAGTACAACCAAATCTGACCCGCAGGAATGGTAATGTTAAATTTCTTCCGATTCATGACGAACGCCGTGTAGATCGTGGTCGAGCACGGCTGGAAGCACCCGCAGATGACGCTGTCCTGGTCCGCCTGCAGCTTGTAGTGCTTGATCAGCTGCTGCGTTTCGTTGGCCGTGTCACACTGGTCCACGTCGATGTCCGGCATCCACGGACCGGTACACCCGACAATGTCAACCACCCGGTGCCAGTGGCACAGCTCACTGCACTGGATTTGATGAAAAAAATAAATAAAAGAAAATCAATCAAGATGAAAGCAATTCTTCTCACTTGAAACACAAACCCGGGTGGAACTCATGTCCGTTTCGGTGGTACAAAGGTTGTCCGCACTCGGTAGCATGTAAAAGTGCTGGGTGCTCAGCTTTACCTCAACTTCTTCGTCCACCTCCACGAAGAGGTACTCGATGCGGCCGGAAGATTGCATGCGGTTTTCTAAAAAAATATATTGCGTTATTTGGCAAAAAGGTTTAAATTGTTTTTACTGAAACAGAATATTAAACTTTATAATTGAACTCGATTCTTCCAGGGTTTGATTTAGATGAAATTGACCTCGAATTACGATTTGTTGATCCGGATTAAGCTTTTTGCATTCTTTGAACATGACAAAAGGGGCCATTTAACATTAAAAGTTATCAAATCTTAATCTCAGGCACGATTTTTTTTCGATTGCCTGCTAAATTACCTCTTGTCGCAAAAAAAATGTTTTGAAATCCAAATTTACGAGTAATTTTTAAAAATTCTTAAGCAAATAATTTATTCAGTGCTTCAGTCAAAATTGTGGAAAGTATCTTGAAATCTCTAAAAAGTATCCTTTTTTCGATATGAAGTCTGAATTATTTTAAAAGAAATTCATTAGCTTTAATAAATATTCAATAAGAACGATACAAAATGCAGTTTAGAGGGGCTTAATGTAAACTGGGTGCCCAATGGAGTACTCAAAATTGAAAAAATATAATTCTAAGTACCAAAAAAAAATGGAAAATGGTGGGTCATGTCATTTTTTAAGATTTTTTTACTTACATTTTGAATCTGCAATAACCCAAAAGGGTAATTTTTTAACTAAGAATATTTTTTCATTAAAGTTCCGTAGTTTTGTAACTGGAATTATAGGCAGGGTTTATTCTTAGAGTGTAAAAGTGTTTAATAAAAATTTAGAGCAGACAATTACACCAAATTTATGTATTATGGGGTTTTCTTGCAAGTAATCGCAATTTTATGAAGAAAAAAAAGTTCAAAAAGATGGACGTAACCGATCGTGGTTGTTCGCGAACACCGGTGACGGATGATGAACAGGGAAACAAAGAGAAGGGTTTTCTTAAAAACTTTTTTTTTATGAAATTGCGATAACTCGTGATGGTTACAAGTAAGCTCCATTCGTATGCTTATAAAATTGTTTAATTTTTTTATATGAAATGATAATCGGATGATTAGTTGCTAAATTAAGGTGACGACTTCCATCATTGATTTTGACAATATAAATTTTGATTTTTTTTTCCAAAATATAAAAAAAAATGATTTTAAAAGTACATTGTAGTTTGATGCATTGTTCTTGCTCAATAAAATAGGGCCGCTGCAAATATTTTTTGATGTTCATGTCACCCCCGCTCTCTTCAAAATTGATCAAAAAAGTCATAGAGCAGAATCAATATTTATTTGTTTAAACTTCAAACATTTTAATTGATAGTAATTTAAGGTGTTTTAATAAAAGCAAGTGGTTTTAAGAGTCAAAAGATTCCATCCTAGAAGAGTGTTAATTTAATAATCCGAAATCGCCATCCTATTTTTCGTTCGAAAACTTCCCACGAAATTAGATATTTGAGTTGATTAATCCCCGTGAAAGTTAAGCAAATATTATGATTATTATAAAATTAAGCGTAATTTTTCCCGTATGCTTAACAAATGATTTTCTAGGTTATTTTTAAACATTTTGCACGCTTAATAAACTTTAGTGATTTTTTTTGTGCTTTCGAATTATGGTCCCCGTGGAAAATGCTTTTTTGCGTGAAAAATCAATAAGCCTACTGATTATGAACATGCGATGAAATTACTTACGAAAGCGCCCGCAGAGTAGGCAAACCTCAATGCACGGCGCAAGACTCTAATGGTAAGTACACCGAACTGAATAGCTACGCATCACTCTGCGGCTCTATTTCAAGCCATGTGGTTTGAATTTTTTAGGTAATTCATTTGCAGTTACTTCTGCTTCGTTTTGCATTTTTCGAGTGAGACCAAAAGGAAGGATCTGATGTTTTACCTGCAAACCCTTCCGACTGATCGTGTATAAACACATGCCAACCTGGCACATCGTCCCCAAGAAAGTACTCGTCATTCCTAGTGTCGTGCATCAACAGAATCGAATATCCAGCTGCCTTCCACGAGTGCTCCGTTGTTACCAGCGGATTCATAGTAAAGCACTGCCCCATATCCAAGTGCATTCCACTGGTTATTTCGATATCTGCAAAAAGTGCACTAACTTGAGTAGCTTAACTTATGATATCACTGAAAAATTCTCACTCTCCGCCAATCCATTCAGTCCGTACTGGATGAAAAAGTCACTCTTGCTGTAGGTCGCCTCGTGGAACAGCTCCTCCAGCGTGCTTTCGTTAAAGTCGAACTTGTTGAATGCACTGGCATACTTTGGGTGCTGGGTCAGGTTGTACCGTTGCATCACGTCAAATTTGTACGGCGGATTGCGACAGAACGTGATCGCCGGGTACTGCATCGAATCGTTCAGCTCGAACCGCGAGTGGGTGCTGATAGGTGGATGAATCAGCTTGTGGAAGCATTCTGTGAGCTGGAGAATTCCCGGATTGAGTATTCACAATCATGGAGCTACTTTCGGAGAGACTACCTGGAAGATTACCACCACACTGCAGATACTGAGCACTATCACGCGAACTAATCGTTTTGGGTCGTAGCACAAAAAGTGGAGAGTGTCCCAAAACTTGCCTTTCAGCTTTTCCTTTATCATTGTGGCAATTTTGAATTTGAAACTACATTTTGCTAGACTATATTGGAACGTTACACTTGAAAAAATCAAATCGAAACTGGAAAAATTTAGTGTTCGAGGAGCTATTTATATAGGGTTCATACAGAGAATGGACAGACACCCAGAGCCATAAATATTTCAACGTTATCTGCTCATATTTCCACTTTGATGGCAATTGAACTGTATTAAACAGAACATTGAACTATGGCGTCGTTTTCTTGGTATAAAGGGAGCATGCTATGGAGTGAAACTATGTTTTTTGTTCCACTAATCGAAATTCCTTTTTCTTAAATATTTTATTTTGATAAACTAAGCTGATAATATTTTGTGCAAAAATCAAGGATGGCGAATAAACATTATTTTTGGTTAAACGAAGTCTCATTTGTGATGACATATTTTAATCCACTATTTATAAAGAATTGATTGAAACTCAAAATCTTGAGAATGTTTAGGAAAAGCTGCTAAAAAATGAAACGTTATACAATTTCTGATAAAAAAGCATTGCATTTACGAATTGCTGTAATGAATTAACGATAAAACGGAAAGTGTATGATTGTTTTATCCAGTATTACCTCTTTATGATTTTTATCTTATCATACATTTAGCTGCGTTTCATATGTTCAACTATACGATTGATATTGAGACATTAAACTAGTAGCCTCTCGTGGCTTTAGGTACACAGCAAAAAATAATGTAAATTTGGAAGCTGTAATTTTGGAAGGTTGAATATTACCTCTTTTATGATGTAATTTTACCTCAATTTAGACTGAAAAAGTGGCATTACACCAGAAAAGTGGTAAAATTACACATTTTCAGAGGTAAAATTACACATTTTTTCTGACATAAAAGATGTACCCCTTCCCAGATGTAATATTACCATGATTTTTTTGTCTGTGTACCTTTAACGTTTCTCTCTCAGGGTAAAGCTGATTTGGAACGAACTATTTGGTAAAATTTTGCAACTTATTTTTCTGGAATGAAGAGCGAATTAGGAGCATACCCTTCTCGCATTGACCTCACTGACCTGCTTTAACCCTCTACAACCCAACCCCGCCTTTAGACGGGCTTCGATTTAAAAAATCGCCAAAAATCCATTTTTCAACCAATTTTTGATCTTTAAAATGCATTGGAAAGAAGAACTCTTGAAATTTTAGAAAATTTATGGGTTGGAAGTTTTACTTGTTTTATGTGACTTTGCCAATGTTTTTAAAAATGTCATTTATTTAGGGGTCAACTTTGGCTGTGTTTTTTACTAACATTTCCTATATTTTAAGTAAAAAGAAGTATGCAGTAATTTTTCTAGTGTCCCAGACTATGCCTCTACGCATTTTTTTTACAATTTAAATGATAATGGTGCCATTTTATAGTAGAAAATGTGAAAAACAAGCAAAAAATTGAAAAAGTGACTGTAGAAACATGAAAAAATTAGATAGGCAAAATGTAATATGTAATTATAGGAGGTGGTAGAAAAGGCCAAATACTACCAAAAACAAACATAAACTTAACAAGAAAAATGCAAATTAAAATACTAAAAATGAAACAAGAAAAACATAAAACAAGAGAAGTAAAGTTTTTCGTAGAACAAAAGTAGCTCAAAATGACCTCCTGAACACGGGAAAAATAAAAATTCTCGAAAAAAAAAATTTGGGCAGTAGAGGGTTAAATTTTCAAGGGTTGACTGGACATAAAAAATGACCTTCTGCTCCAAAAGCAGAAAACGGCAGAAATTTTGGGTTATTTTAAGCATCGGTGTCAATTTTGATCGAAATTGGTTAAGATTAACCCATTGGTGTTCGAGCCTAAAGTTGGTGAATCAAATATTTATCATACAAAAATTTCATTTTTAAATCGCTAATGGGTAATTCTCTACCAACTCACACGAAATCGGGAAAAGTTGCCCCGACCCCTCTTCGATTTGCGTGAAACTAAGGGGTAACTTTTGTCCCTGATCACGAATCCGAGGTCCGTTTTTTGATACCTCGTGACGGAGGGGCAGGAATTTTGAACATGCGAAAAAAGAGGTGTTTTTCGATAATTTGCAGCCTGAAACGGTGATGAGATAGAAATTTGGTGTCAAAGGGACTTTTGTGTAAAATTAGACGCCCGATTTGATGGCGTACTCAGAATTCCGAAAAAACGTATTTTTCATCGAAAAAACACTAAAAAAGTTTTAAAAATTCTCCCATTTTCCGTTACTTGACTGTAAAAAATTTTGGAACATGCCATTTTATGGGAAATTTAATGTACTTTTCGAATCTACATTGACTCAGAATGGTCATTTTTTCATTTAGAACAAAATTTTTCATTTTAAAATTTTGTGTTTTTTTCTAACTTTGCAGGGTTATTTTTTAGAGAGTAACAATGTTCTACAAAGTTGTAGAGCAAACAATTACAAAAATTTTGATATATAGACATAAGGGGTTTGTTTATAAACATCACGAGTTATCGCGATTTTACGAAAAAAAAGTTTTGAAAAAGTTGGTCATCATCGATCATGGCCGTTCATGGTCACCCGCGACAGACACGAACGACGCAAATCGAAGAGGGGTCGGGGCAACTGCTGTGTGAGTTGGCGGAGAATTACCCATTTCTAAAAAATAAATAATTAGATAAGGCCGTTGCAAATATTTTTCAAAGTTTATGTCGCCACCCCTTTCAAAATCGGTCCGAAAAATCAGGGGGCAAATTTTTTTTTTTTCAAAAAACTTCTAAATTTTAAAGGAAATAGAAGTTTAGCCAACTGAAAACCATTAGAAATGCATTTCCCTGCGTTTAAACCATATTTAGCATGTCTGTGATCGATCAAACATATTTTTAATTTTTGTGAAATTCCAATGTACAGCACCGCAAAAAGTTTTTTTTTCGACGAAAAAAATCTCTCCAATACTTGGATATTTTGAAAACTAATGATTGCAAAACAATTGGGCAGGTGTAAAGTGCATTTTAAAATACTTTTTTCATTCAAATGTTGAGACCATGGCTTGTTATTTGAATTTTATATTTTTTTTTTATTTTTTTGCCAACCCCCCCCCCCCCCCTCCAGAGTCGAGGGACATAAACTTCAAAAAATATTTGCAACGGCCTTACTTTTTTTTCATCATAAAACTGAAAAAAATACCAAAATTAAAAGTTGAAGATCATTGAATTTCCAAGAAGAATCTAACTTTTGAGAATATTTTGATGAAAGTAGCGTGCCCTAAAGACAAAACCATAAGAAAATTGGGTTTTCACCAATTTGCTCATATTCGACCCAGAGTTCTAAAATAGCTCAAGGAACAATAATCATCTAGTGGAGCGAGGTTTTGAAAGAAAAAAAAAACTATATTCTGGAAATATATAATTAGCATCTGGCCAGATTAGGATCTCTAGGTCAATGGAAAGTGGGGAAAATCAGGACACAAGCATTGATGGTTTAAAAACTACATAAATCGGCACGGCAAGCGGCAAAATTAATTTAAATGTCAAAATTTTAATAGCACCTGAAAATGAAAAAAAAATCAGCAAATAAAGGTTGTTGTGCAAATCAATTGGTTGAATTTAAAGAAAGTTTTTGGCATTTTTGTGAAAAAAGCATAATTTGGACACTTTTTCTTTTTGTGAATTTTTCGTGTGTAAATTTTAGCTTGGAAGACCCCTTAGATCCCAATTTCTGGTGACAATTGTAAAAAATCGAGTTTTTAAGCCAATTTAACAATAGAAATATGCATTAAATGCAGATGAAAAACAACAATATTTTTTTATATATATATTGTTCAAAATTAACGCATTTTTTAGAACCAAAAATATTTCTTAAAATTTCTTAACCCTTTCAAGCCTGAATTTAAAAAAAATGATGGGAAAATGATCCTTACCAAGCTACGAAACTGGCTGGTTTTGAAAATTTTCATGTTTGGGCCATATATGGCCCATCAGGCCTGAAGGGTTAAGGTAGATTTTTTAAGCTCTGACTGCTCACTAAAAAATTAAATTGAATATTCATCTGCTTTCGATTTTGTTTAATAAAAACAGCTAATTTTTCGGAAAATTCATTGTTAAGAAAAAATTTGAATCTGATTTTCCTAAATTTCAAACCCAAAAACATTGTACTTTAATTTAGGATCATAATTTAAAACTTATAAAAAAGTATAACTTAATGTTCCAGCTTAAAAGTTAAAGTGTCTAATTGAATTTAAATTAAATTATTTCACATGACATTTTTTTTGATGGTTTTCGAACTGACTTTTTGAAATATTAGACCCCTCCCCCTCGCCCACTCGTGAAGAATTTCCATACAAAACAAATCCTTTTTGTATGGAGGTTGGACAATCGCTGAACATCCCCCCCCCCTAAGGTGTCCACGTTTATGGATGGTCCCTGTCAAATTTGAAAAGTTGTTTTTCAAAATATTTATTTCAATGAACCAAATTGCCAAAACGGTCCGCGAGGTTCCGCGATTTTTTTCCTTGCTTTACTCCTGTTCTAACAACATGAAAAATATAGATAAAAATTACCACAGTTCTGATAAATCTGATCCATGATATTCCGTTGGAAAATATACATTTTGTATCCATGACAACATTATGACTAAATTTCTTCACAAATTGTTTAGGAAAGTACTCTACACGTGTTTTTTTTCTTTTCTACTCCAAAGTAATGAAAATAATCATTAATCAATCATTTTCCCACAATTTTCAACCAGAAGGTCAATGATTGCCTAACAAAATGAAATAAATCAGCTGACTTATGCTGACTCATTTTTGTGAAAATATTCATTAAATTGAAGGAAATACAGAGCATTTCAGTCCAGACTCAATTATCCGAAGGCTTCGGAAAAATTCCACTTCAAATAATCGAACCACGAAAAAAAAATTTTTTTTTTCTTTGTCTAATTTTTAATTTTTGAGTTTATATAGGGGAAATATACCCATTTTAATCACTCTAAGCCGTTTGACCAATTCTCATCACTTTTGCCGTTTTCCCCTATTAAATCAACATTTTCAGATGTATCAACAATGGAGAGTTGCTTGCTCACTTTTATTTGAGCCATTTATTACTTTGAAACAGTCAAAAACACTTTATAAAAGCTGTAATTCATGATCACAGTGCAGATAGGCCGATAATAGAAATAGGCTGAGAAAGGGTATAGTTCCCCTAGGACCCCTAAACTACGCTCAAATGATTTAGAATTTTTTAATCCAAAATGGCGGCCAAAATGCTGGTGACGCAATATTGAAAAAATGCATTTTATTTTTTAATACGCAATCAACAACTCAAATTTGACTAACTGAATTCAAATCATATGTTAAAAACATGCAAATTAAAAAAATACGAAAGCATTTTTTGTTGTTCGTGATTCGATTATCCGAAGTCCCATACAAACTTTCGGATAATCGAACTTCGGATAATCGAGGCTTCGGATAATCGAGTCTGGACTGTATCATATTTTTAGTTTGATCCTTATTGCATCCTGATTTGTTGATTTAATTGACATTTTCAGAAATTGTGTTAGCTCTGCAATTAATTGGATAGTTATCGATAGGCTCGTTTCCAATAATGTTCCAGAACTTTTCGTTTGGTACCACCACTTATCGGCTGATACGCATGAAGCCGAAGGCCCAACCGTTTGCATACCACCCGGGCGTTAAAGGTTTTTGGGAGTAAGAATCAAAGCAGAGTCCCGTAATGCGTTGCCATCGTGCGCATGCAACTTTGTAGCGATTTGTTGTTCGTCGTGACACATGGAATCTAATCGTGAATGGTGCGTGTATGCTCACGAAGAATTACATAGGGCAACATTGTTGCTCCGGTGTAAAACCAATCGTATAAAAAGCACGTTATTTACAATTCTCGGTTAGAACGGCTTTCGAACGCGTAAGTGATGTTTGGGATTTTTGAACGTTTTTTTTTTCGCTCGGTATCCTTGAAGAAGAGTCAAGGAGCCAATAGAAATTTTCAACATTTTTATGAAGATAATTCTAAATCACCTGAAACCAATGAAGCTTGTGCGTGCTGAATAGTGCTCATTGCGAGATTTTAGGATCAATATTTGGAGTCAACAATGGATAAATTATGCAATAAATGAATAAAGTGCTTTCAGTGATTTAGTGAAAATACAAGAGACTGATAAGATACGTGGTACAATCATCAAAGGACTTTAAAATCGAAGTGAAATTTGTGCAATTGCACTAGCATTGATGAGAGCAAAAAAAAAAACAAATGCGTTTTATTTTAAGTGCTGGCAACGATCAGAAGAAAAAATCGAGTAATACTCAATCTTTGTATGGACTTAGTGAAAAGTTGAATAAAAAGTTATATAAGTGTTAATTTATAAATATTTTGATAAGTTTTCCTGGGTGTAAACCAGAAATCGGTCAAACATTCATCAAATTTGCAGAGTTAGAATAAGAATATGTTTTGCAAAATAGTTTTAAAGAAAGCTTTGAAAAAGAGTTGTTAATTTGCAGTTAAAAAAAAATCAACTCTTCAAAAGTGTTTAACTTGCCTTTGGGAAATAAACCACTGATACTTCTTTTTTACGTAATGCATGGAAAAATCATTTATTAAAACTATTTAGAAAATAGTATTAAATGGAAAAATTGCGTAATTGTTACATAACCTAATGAAAATTCACAATATTTTATAACGGCCATATAAGCCTATACGTCTTTTTCGTGAAAAGCGAACCATAACTAGTCAAGTTCAAAATGTTAATTGCCTGTTATATAACCAAATAAATATTCCTAATATTCGTCCAACGCCACCAACTTGAATCACTTTGAAGCAGTTTCTTGAGAAAATTCAAAACCCGAATGATATTAACTCTTGATTATATCTTCACCAGATTTTTAAGCAAACTTTCTCAGATCCCATAAAAAAAACTGCAATTTACGCGTGTTTTTAATATGCTGGAATTTTCGTTTTTTTGTTTAAATTTTTGTTCTTTGAAAAAAAAGCACATTTATGATAAATAATAGTGATACACCAGTAATTGATTCAACGAAAACTTCACTTTGATAATTAAAAGAATACTTAAAAATCATTATCGTTGCTGATAAGCTAAAGCACCATAAGGTACAATTGATTTTTTTAACATTCATGAAAATTTTATTTTCGCGGATAAAAATTTAATTGGAGTGAACTGCCATGCAAGAAAATAGACTGACATTGAATCCACAATTGTTTTTTTCAGCGATTCTCTATTTTTTTTAAGTGGTATATCTTAATTTTGAGACACGTTGCCTTGATGGTTGCCGCTTATTTCAAGTGTGTCTGAGAACTTTCTTATGAAAAGTTTATACAAATATTTAACAAACTTTAATAAATAAAAGTCGAATAAAATTCCTTGCTACACAATTACTGCTCATGATCGCATAGATGTCCCATATGCAAAAACAGCAAGCTGTGAAAAACACATTTTAAGTTTGTCCCACAAATAAGGCTACGTGTTGAGTTTTCGCGAAAATATTGGATTTTCTCCTAATTCCTTTGGGACATACATGCGAACAGGGGCAGATTACCTCAAATACCTTTTTTCCAAAAAAAAAACCTTATAACGAAAACTCTCTTCAACTTTCCACAGGAAGGGGACGCCGGGCTGTAGCGAAATTCCTCCAAAATTAATCCAAGGCATCCTCTAATTTGACCAGTAAAATTTCGAACTAAGTAAAAGCTCAAGATGCCGAAGCCAGTAGTTCAAGTCGGCGATGACCCCGATCCAGGCCCATGGCTATTCGTCTCTGAGGAGATGAAGAAAGAAGCTATGTCCAGACCCTACGACGGCAAGAAGGCTTGTTGGGTTCCCGACGAAAAAGAGGGTTTCCTGCAGGGTGAGATCAAGGCCACCAAGGGTGATCTGGTCACGGTGGCACTTCCCGGTGGTGAGGTAAAGATCTTACAGTTTATTAAGACACTGCGGTGAAATCAACCACATTCTCCCTTTCTATTTTCTGTGCAACCCATAGTGTAAGGATTTCAAGAAGGATCTTGTCGGCCAGGTTAACCCACCCAAATACGAAAGATGCGAAGATTTGTCCAACTTGACATATCTTAACGATGCCTCTGTCCTGCATAACCTGAGAGAGCGTTATCGTTCCCAACTTATTTATGTAAGTATTGAAGAAGGACATGAAACGAGGATGTAAAACATGTCTTCCCATCTCCCTAGACCTACTCTGGCTTGTTCTGTATTGTAATCAACCCGTACAAGCGTTGGCCACTTTACACTATGCGTGCCGCCAAGATGTACCGAGGCAAGCGTCGTAATGAGGTTCCACCCCATTTGTTTGCCGTTTCTGACGGTGCCTACGTCAACATGTTGTCCAACAAGGAGAACCAGTCTATGTTGATTACCGGTGAGTCTGGTGCCGGAAAGACTGAGAACACCAAGAAGGTCATTGCGTACTTCGCCACCATCGGTGCGTCGAGCAAGAAGAGCGCAGAAGAGGAGAAGAAGATCTCCCTGGAAGATCAGGTCGTCCAGACCAATCCCGTACTGGAAGCCTACGGTAACGCCAAGACCGTCCGTAACGATAACTCGTCTCGTTTCGTGAGTGACCGTTGTTCACTTGTATTTCTTGAAAGCAACTAATTTTCCACTCACCAACACGCAGGGTAAATTCATCCGTATCCACTTTACTGGTTCTGGTAAGCTGGGTGGTGCTGATATTGAAACCTACCTGCTGGAGAAGGCCCGTGTCATCTCTCAGCAGACTCTGGAGCGCTCTTACCATATCTTCTACCAGCTGATGTCTGGCTCGGTTAAAGGGTTGAAAGGTAAAGTGCTTCTCCTAACCTTTAAGATTCATGTTAATTAAGAAAATGGCATCCAATAGATATGTGCTACCTTTCCAACGATATCTACGACTACTACAACGTATCTCAGGGTAAAGTTACAATCCCCAATGTCGACGATGGTGAGGAGTGCCTACTCACCGATGTAAGTTTCTTAACACAAAGCGTTTAACATGTATAAAACTCACGATTCTGTACCCAAATAGGAAGCCTTCAACATCCTGGGCTTCACTCAGGAGGAGAAGGACAACATCTACAAGATTACCGCCGCTGTCATGCACATGGGTGGCATGAAGTTCAAGCAAAAGGGTCGCGAAGAGCAGGCTGAAGCCGACGGCACTGATGAGGGTGATCGCGTCGCTAAGCTGCTGGGTTGCGTCACTGAGGATCTGTACAAGAACCTGCTGAAGCCCCGAATCAAGGTCGGTGCCGAGTTCGTCATCAAGGGTCAGAACAAGGACCAGGTCAGCAACGCTGTCGGTGCTCTTTGCAAGGGTATCTTCGATCGTCTGTTCAAGTGGCTGGTCAAGAAGTGTAACGAGACTCTGGACACCAAGCAGAAGCGCGCCCAGTTCATTGGTGTACTGGATATTGCCGGTTTCGAGATCTTCGACGTAAGTTTCTCAACCATTAGGGAACGCAATTGAACAACTGTCAATAAAATAATTCAATATTTTCCTTATCTGTAGTACAACGGGTTCGAGCAGCTTTGTATTAACTTTACCAATGAGAAGCTTCAGCAGTTCTTCAACCATCACATGTTCGTCCTGGAACAAGAGGAGTACAAGAAGGAGGGTATCGTCTGGGCCTTCATTGATTTCGGTATGGACTTGCTGGCCTGTATTGAGCTGATTGAGAGACCCATGGGTATCCTATCCATTCTTGAGGAAGAGTCTATGTTCCCGAAAGCCACCGATCAAACCTTTGCTGAGAAGCTGATGACGAACCATTTGGGCAAGTCTCCTCCGTTCCAGAAGCCAAGACCGTCGAAGCCAGGTATCCCGGCGGGTCACTTTGCCATTGGTCACTACGCTGGTGTTGTCACGTACAACATCACCGGATGGCTTGAGAAGAACAAGGATCCGCTGAACGACACTGTCGTCGATCAGTTCAAGAAGGGTACCAACGCGCTTATTGTTGAGATCTTCGCTGATCACCCGGGACAGTCTGGTCCACCACCAGGCTCTGATGATGGCAAGGGTGGTAAGGGCGGTGGTCGTGGTAAGAAGGGTGCCGGTTTCGCCACTGTATCTTCGGCCTACAAGGAACAGCTGAACAATCTGATCAGAACGCTGTGCTCCACTTCGCCTCACTTTGTCCGTTGCATCATTCCCAACGAGTTGAAGCAGACCGGTCTTATCGATGCTCACTTGGTTATGCACCAGCTGACCTGTAACGGTGTACTTGAGGGCATTCGTATTTGTCGTAAGGGCTTCCCGAACAGAATGAACTATCCTGATTTCAAGCAACGGTAATAATTTAAAGATAATTTAGAAATTTTCTTATAATAATGATACAACTTCAAACCATTCCAGTTATCTGATTTTGGCTCCTGCTGCCATGTCAGCTGAACCCGAGGGTAAAAAGGCTGCTGAGAAGTGTATGGAAGCAGTCGCTCTGGATCCTGACTTGTACCGTATTGGTCACACGAAGGTAAGTTCATGATTTTTTCATTGTCTGATGATATGAAATATTGAAGTACGTTTTTACCTTTTTCATAAAAAAACATAGATTTTCTTCCGTGCCGGTGTTGTGGGTCAAATGGAAGAGTTCCGTGATGAGCGTCTTTCCAAGATCATGACCTGGGTCCAGTCTTGGTGCCGTGGTTTCTTGGATCGTAAGGAGTTCAAGAAGGCACAGTTGCAACGTGTCGCTTTGGAGGTTATTCAGCGTAATCTGCGCAAGTACTTGAAACTCCGTACCTGGGCCTGGTGGAAACTGTGGGGCAAGGTCAAGCCACTGCTCAACGTGTCTCGCGTCGAGGACCAGATTGCTGTGAGTATTCCTAGTTGATGTCTGGTAAAACTAGATCCATAACTCTGGCCATAATTTCATAATTTCAGAAACTGGAAGAGAAGGCCCAACATGCCACAGAAGCACTGGAGAAGGAAGAGAAATTGCGTAAGGAATTGGAAGCTATGAACAGCAAACTGTTAGCCGAGAAGACCGCACTGCTTGACTCGCTGTCCGGTGAGAAGGGAGCTCTCCAAGAATACCAGGAGAAGGCCGCCAAGTTAACCGCGCAAAAGAACGATCTTGAGAACCAGCTGCGTGATACTCAGGAGCGCTTGGCTCAGGAAGAAGATGCCCGAAACCAGCTCTTCCAAACAAAGAAGAAGTTGGAGCAGGAGATCTCAGGTCAGAAGAAGGATGCTGAGGACCTGGAACTGCAGATCCAGAAGACTGAACAGGACAAGGCCTCAAAGGATCACCAGATCCGCAACTTGAACGATGAGATCGCCCACCAGGATGAGCTGATCAACAAGCTGAACAAGGAAAAGAAGATGCAGGGTGAGGTCAACCAGAAGACCGCTGAGGAGCTCCAGGCTGCCGAAGATAAGGTCAACCACCTGAACAAGGTTAAGGCCAAGCTGGAGCAGACTCTGGATGAGCTGGAGGATTCTCTGGAGCGCGAGAAGAAGCTGCGCGGCGATGTTGACAAAGCCAAGCGCAAGGTTGAGGGTGACCTGAAACTAACCCAGGAAGCTGTTTCCGATTTGGAACGATATAAGAAGGAGTTGGAGCAGACCATCCTGCGAAAGGACAAGGAAATCTCCGCTCTATCTGCTAAGCTCGAAGACGAGCAGAACTTGGTTGGCAAGCTGCAGAAGCAGATCAAGGAACTGCAGGGCCGCATTGAAGAGCTTGAGGAGGAAGTCGAGGCTGAGCGACAGGCTCGTGCCAAGGCTGAAAAGCAGCGGGCTGATCTGGCCCGCGAACTCGAGGAACTGGGTGAGCGTCTGGAGGAAGCTGGTGGTGCCACCTCGGCCCAGATTGAGCTGAACAAGAAGCGTGAGGCTGAGCTCGCCAAGCTGCGCCGTGACTTGGAAGAGGCTAACATCCAGCATGAAGGCACTTTGGCTAATCTGCGCAAGAAGCACAACGATGCGGTTGCTGAGATGGCTGAGCAGGTTGACCAGCTGAATAAATTGAAAACTAAGTAAAAATTCTTAACGCGTTCACCGGTAGATAATTTTTTAACCATTTTCTCCTTTTCTTTTGTTAATCAGAGCTGAACATGATCGGGCTAATATGTACAATGAACTGAACAATACTCGATCTGCCTGTGATACACTTGCTCGTGAAAAGGTATTTGTGCATTGTTTTAAGATAAATCTCTACTAATAACATTCAAAATTGTTTTCAGGCCGCTCAAGAAAAGATCGCCAAGCAGCTACAACACACTCTTAACGAAGTGCAAGGAAAGCTGGATGAAACCAACCGCACCTTGAACGACTTCGATGCGTCCAAGAAGAAACTTTCCATTGAGAACTCTGACCTGCTCCGCCAGTTGGAGGATGCCGAGTCTCAGGTTTCACAGCTCAGCAAGATCAAGATCTCCCTCAGCCAGCAGCTCGAAGATACCAAGCGTCTGGCCGATGAGGAGTCTCGCGAACGCGCTACCCTGCTCGGCAAGTTCCGCAATCTGGAGCACGACCTCGATAACTTACGAGAACAGGTTGAAGAAGAGGCAGAAGGCAAGGGTGATATCCAACGTCAACTCAGCAAGTCTAATGCTGAAGCTCAGCTGTGGCGTACCAAGTACGAGTCGGAGGGTGTTGCCCGCGCTGAAGAGCTCGAGGAAGCCAAGAGGAAGCTGCAGGCCCGCCTTGCCGAGGCTGAGGAGACCATTGAGTCGCTCAACCAGAAGTGCATTGCTCTGGAGAAGACCAAGCAGCGCCTGTCCACCGAAGTCGAGGATCTGCAGCTTGAGGTCGACCGTGCAACCACGATTGCCAACTCTGCCGAGAAGAAGCAGAAGGCCTTCGACAAGATCATCGGCGAGTGGAAGCTCAAGGTCGACGATCTGGCTGCCGAGCTGGACGCTTCCCAGAAGGAATGCCGCAACTACTCGACCGAGCTGTTCCGTCTCAAGGGTGCCTACGAAGAGGGCCAGGAGCAGCTTGAGGCTGTCCGCCGTGAGAACAAGAACTTGGCTGATGAGGTCAAGGATCTGCTGGACCAGATCGGTGAGGGTGGCCGCAACATCCACGAGATTGAGAAGTCTCGCAAGCGCCTGGAGGCCGAGAAGGACGAGCTGCAGGCCGCCCTTGAGGAAGCCGAGGCTGCTCTGGAACAGGAGGAGAACAAGGTTCTGCGCGCTCAGCTTGAGCTGTCTCAGGTGCGCCAGGAAATTGACCGCCGCATCCAGGAGAAGGAAGAGGAATTCGAAAACACCCGCAAGAACCACCAGCGTGCCCTGGACTCCATGCAGGCCTCTCTTGAAGCCGAAGCCAAGGGTAAGGCTGAGGCCCTGCGCATGAAGAAGAAGCTGGAGGCTGACATCAACGAGCTTGAGATTGCTCTGGATCATGCCAACAAGGTGAGTTTAATCTTGAGGACGCAACAATGGCTGATGTACTAATCACAATGTCTTTTCGTTTCTCCGTGTATAGGCTAACGCTGAGGCCCAGAAGAACATCAAGCGGTACCAGCAGCAGTTGAAGGATACTCAGGGTGCTTTGGAGGAAGAACAGCGTGCCCGTGACGATGCCCGCGAACAGCTGGGTATCTCTGAGCGTCGCGCCAACGCCCTGCAAAACGAACTGGAGGAGTCGCGCACCCTGCTAGAGCAGGCCGATCGTGGCCGTCGCCAGGCTGAACAGGAGCTGGGTGATGCTCACGAGCAGCTGAACGAAGTTTCTTCCCAGAACGCTTCGATCGCCGCCGCCAAGAGGAAGCTGGAGTCTGAGCTGCAGACTCTGCACTCCGACCTGGATGAGCTGCTGAACGAAGCCAAGAACTCCGAGGAGAAGGCCAAGAAGGCTATGGTTGATGCCGCCCGCCTGGCCGATGAGCTCCGCGCTGAACAGGACCACGCCCAGACACAGGAAAAACTTCGCAAGGCCCTTGAGCAGCAGATTAAGGAACTGCAAGTCCGCCTGGACGACGCCGAGACCAATGCTCTCAAGGGAGGCAAGAAGGCCATCCAGAAAATGGAGCAACGCGTTAGGGAACTTGAATCTGAGCTGGACAATGAACAGAGAAGACATGCTGATGCTCAGAAGAACCTCCGCAAGTCTGAGCGCCGTATTAAGGAGCTGACCTTCCAGTCCGAGGAAGACCGTAAGAACCACGAACGCATGCAAGACCTCGTTGACAAGCTGCAGCAGAAGATCAAGACTTACAAGAGGCAGATTGAGGAAGCCGAGGAGATCGCCGCTCTGAATCTGGCCAAGTTCCGCAAGGCCCAGCAGGAGCTGGAGGAAGCTGAGGAGCGTGCCGACATTGCCGAACAAGCTGCCACTAAATTCCGTTCGAAAGGAGGACGCGGCGGTTCGGCGGGACGTGGTGCCAGCCCAGCAGTAAGTACTATTTAAGGGTTGCCCACGCTTGTCTACAATTAAAAAAAAAACAATTTCATCTACTCTCATCAACATCTGTGAGATTTCCGAATTGAACTATGATAAAAAAAATGTGTACTGACGAAAAAATTGTGTACAGTCAAATAAAGAAGTCTCGACGATCCTCACATTAAGCTGCCTAAGAAACGATTATACAATAACTATTTATTAGATATAACTGTTCCATACCCGTAACATTTAATTTTTCAATACAACTTTTGCTAGAAAATACATTGGAATCTTTAAATCAAACCCACTGAGTTTTTTCCTTTCTCTTCCCCGCCAATAGCCTTCAAGTATCAGAGTGTAAAGTGCTAGTAAATAAATGATAGACTATTTCCCGTCATCCAATCCAACAGCCCTGTGAACCATATTGTCCCGTTTATCCGGTGTAAGTGCTACGAAGTTCGTTGATCAAAAACTTATAAGGTGTTATTAGTTAGTGGTTGTGCTTTGCATGCTATTTGCGAATAATGCGAAATTATCACTTAAACAATAACTAAGGCTTCCATAGAAACTAACAACATACTTGATCAGCTTCAATTAAGTCATGATGAACTTATGAAAAAAACACAAAATCATGATCAATGACTATTCCGTTGAGGTAACTAGCAATGCATGCTGGATAATTTATTATTACACTTTATGTAAAAAGAACACAATACTCACAACAACACAACTTTTCTTTCGTCTTATTTCTATCCCACAGCAACAAATACAACAACCAGCACTGCCACCACTTGCCGCACTTGGCCTTCCCTCGTTCGAGGATCACGCATTCTAAATCTTGTAGAAAAACCAAAAATCAAAACAATATATTTATACTTTTTACTAATAAAAAGAAATTCAGTAAGCGCTTACATTCAAAACTGCACTATCCATGCTTGTACATATCACGAATAATTCATCATTTCAAAACATATAAATAATAATTTTAGTGAATAGAAACTAAGGTGAAGTCGTTGTTAATTTTCGAAGAAAATTGATCATCACTCTAAAATCTCTGTATTGAATTCAATTTAACAAATTTCTGCACCAAAATGAATCAGCATGTCGTCAGTTGTGTGCTATCTTGAGACAACGACCATTTAGTACTTTTCAAGAAAATCGATTTTTAAAGTTTGTCGGTAAATAATTGCAAAACTATGAATGATAGAGCCAAACTTTTTAAAGCAATCGGTTCGTATACTATCGCTAAACAAACGCTCCAAGTTTTAACTAACTTGGTTACACCAGTTAACAGAAAAAAGTTAATAATGTAAACAAAAATCTGAAAAGCACGTGTCACAAGTGTGTTTCGAAAGTAAATTTGTACTACGTATCACAAGTGTGCACAGAATTCCCATGCAAACTAAAATAGACATAAATCAATAGTTTAACCGACTTAATCAGTATATTTTCAAAAACAAAAGGTTGCATTGCCTTAGAAAGTATGTGTGTACATAAATTTGTGAAAAACAAGAAAAATTTTCCACATTTTCCAACAACTTGTATGACGTGTCACAAGTGTGTACAATCATTTTGATGATAAATTGGTCTATGTTACAAGTGTGTATTGCGATATCCGGGAAACGGAAGCGAGTTTCCAAAATCGGGTTAAAGCATCTTGTAGTGTTTGTTAATTATAGCAAAACGTCATCATTAACTCATTTTCGACCAAAATGGTCTTTGTCACAAAATAGCACACAGCTGACGATGTGTCGGTTGTTGCCATCTTGAAACAACTGAAAAAAATGTTGATCTAAATTAAATGTGCTTCAAAATTCATATAATTTTATGGTACAGTCATTGACGCCCTAGTTGGCAATGACGATTTCCATAACATAGCAAGGAATGGGATAATCGTTACCAAAAAGTATCAGCATATGTAGCGCACTTTTCTAAACAACTTGTACAAGGAATTTTTTCAAAATATTGATGGGGACGCAAAATTTATATCTTTGAACGAAAAATCATGGCAATGATGGAAGTCTTCACGTTAAGCGAACAGCAACAATATGAGTATTAGAGGGACTATTAGGGTGGTCAAAATCCGTGCTTACTCGAGGGCTTCTTACCAATTCTTGGAACTAAGATAAATATGGGTAATTCTCCGCCAACTCACACAGCAGTTGCCCCGACCCCTCTTCGATTTGCGTGAAACTTTGTCCTAAGGGGTAACTTTTGTCCCTGATCACGAATCCGAGGTCCGTTTTTTGATATCTCGTGACGGAGGGGCGGTACGACCCCTTCCATTTTTGAACATGCGAAAAAAGAGGTGTTTTTCAAAAATTTGCAGCCTGAAACGGTGATGAGATAGAAATTTGGTGTCAAAGGGACTTTTAAGTAAAATTAGACGCCCAATTTGATGGCGTACTCAGAATTCCGAAAAAACGTATTTTTCATCGAAAAAAACACTAAAAAAGTTTTAAAAATTCTCCCATTTTCCGTTACTCGACTGTAAAAAATTTTGGAACATGTCATTTTATGGGAAATTTAATGTACTTTTCGAATCTACATTGTCCCAGAAGGGTCATTTTTTCATTTAGAACAAAATTTTTCATTTTAAAATTTCGTGTTTTTTCTAACTTTGCAGGGTTATTTTTTAGAGTGTAACAATGTTCTACAAAGTTGTAGAGCAGACAATTACAAAAATTTTGATATATAGACATAAGGGGTTTGCTTATAAACATCACGAGTTATCGCGATTTTACGAAAAAAAGTTTTGAAAAAGTTGGTCGTCATCGATCATGGCCGTTCATGGTCACTCGCGACAGACACGGACGACGAAACAAAGAGAAACGCAAAAAGTAACTTTTTCAAAACTTTTTTTCGTAAAATCGCGATAACTTGTGATGTTTATAAGCAAACCCCTTATGTCTATAAATCAAAATTTTTGTAATTGTCTGCTCTACAACTTTGTAGAACATTGTTACACTCTAAAAAATAACCCTGCAAAGTTAGAAAAAACACGAAATTTTAAAATGAAAAATTTTGTTCTAAATGAAAAAATGACCCTTCTGGGACAATGTAGATTCGAAAAGTACATTAAATTTCCAATAAAATGACATGTTCCAAAATTTTTTACAGTCGAGTAACGGAAAATGGGAGAATTTTTAAAACTTTTTTAGTGTTTTTTTCGATGAAAAATACGTTTTTTCGGAATTCTGAGTACGCCATCAAATCGGGCGTCTAATTTTACATAAAAGTCCCTTTGACACCAGATTTCTATCTCATCACCGTTTCAGGCTGCAAATTTTTGAAAAACACCTCTTTTTTCGCATGTTCAAAAATGGAAGGGGTCGTACCGCCCCTCCGTCACGAGATATCAAAAAACGGACCTCGGATTCGTGATCAGGGACAAAAGTTACCCCTTAGGACAAAGTTTCACGCAAATCGAAGAGGGGTCGGGGCAACTTTTCCCGATTTCGTGTGAGTTGGTAGAGAATTACCCATATTAAATTTGGAAAAACTTTTCCGAGGATACAATATTTTTAGGAAGTTTTGCTAAAAAGTTATAAACTTCCGAAAATGATCATAAGGCGAGCTAACACGTACATGAATTTAAAAATACCCGTAAAATGATTGTTTCTACACAGAAAACAAAATCTGGGAATATACATCAGGGAATGATGGCAGATTTCGTGTCAAAAAAAAGTGTAATATTACATCAGGAACTGGTGAATTTTTATCAGGTTCACATTTTTATACATTATTTAGGTAAAATTACTCAAAAATGAGGTAATATTAAACCAATCAAATTTTCAGCCTTCCTAAATTCAACCTTCCAAAATAATACTTATTTTTTGCTGTGTAGGTAGCCCCTTTATTAAATTTAATGATGATTTTAGTTCCGAGATTTGGAAGAAATTGGATAGTTATTGCGCCTTCCATAGGTAAAAAACTGAACCAGTTGCTTTTCTCCATAAATTTTGACAATTTTTTCCTAAAAAAATTCAGGGGATTAGAGGGAGGGGCTCCCGTGGTCAGAATGAGCACAAATTTGGAATTTAGCCTAGGAATGGGTCAATCTTTTATTTCAGGGGGTAGCTCCGAGTAAAAGCGGAATTGGACCAACCTAGTGGGTACGGATTTTGAAAAAATCTTATATCAAGTTCTGCTATTATTTCCCTTGTATCATATCCATAGGGATTCTCACGCCAAATATCATCATCTTGTTTAGTTGAAAACAGGCTCGTCTCAAGCGGGTTAAATTTAAAATTTAATTTAAAATAAATATGGGAATTTCTATGGGAAATTTTAATTTTCTGTTCAATCGCTACCAAAGTTCTGGTGAAAACGGAATGGTATGGAGAACAACTTTCCCGAAGAGACTAGGTTGATTCGTTCAACTCTGATCGAGCTCAACGGCAATACGTCCGGGGTCGTCGTAATCATCGGTTTTCCTCAGAAAAAAGCATAAAATTTTCCTTGGCATGCTATGAAAGTTTGATGAACACCACGACGCCTTATGTCAAACAGCTACCACGTGATTGAACGTGTCGGCAATCCAAAGGTTGTCAGTTTGAAAAGAGGTCTGGATAGTAGTAATCTTGCATTAGAGATCAATGCCATGCAGTAGCGAGAACAATTTGATTTTTGAATGATATTTAGATGTATTGCTGAAGTGCTTTCCCAAAACAGAAAATAGCTTGCTGATGGTAAGTAAAGAGCAACACGTTTGGACAAAGGCCACGACTACAAAGACATTCGATTTCATTGATTGAGCTTTGGTTTACAAAAATAGATATCGCTCGATGCAACCCTGAAGCTTAGCGATTCTCTGGCGAAATATTACTTTGGGGTGTGTAAATTATATTTTCTTTGTTCTGAAATGTATTTCGGTGATGACATGTCCATTTAACGGTGCACATCTCCGTTGAACATCTATCTTCCAAAGGATTCACAATAAAGTTTGTCAATTTTTATAATCAAATTGTTACGGGATTGGGTTCGTGTTCAACAATATTAGAATATAGATAAGAAAAAGTACCAAAAGTTCAAAAAGATTCTCCAGAACATTTGATTTCAAACACTTTTATTAAGATCAACAGCAACAAAGTTAATGGAATAGATTTTCAATCATTTAAAGAAACGGGGCTTAATTATTCCAGAGCTGAGCTATGTGCAATTATTTGTGAACTAACAAAATAAATTATAACTGTAAGATTTCAGAATCTTCTAGACTTTCCCGAATCAAGCGGTCACCCTGAAGCGAACTCGACCTCTCTGGAACAGTCAGTCGGTGGCCATTCGGCCACCTTCACGGCCACTTGATCAACCGGGATTTGCAGCTCGTCAGCTCAGTCTCGTCGCGATTCCCGAGGGATACAGATCGTCTTTTAAAAGGATAAATGCAAGCGATTCTATTTTAATTCTTCCAAGTCTGTGTGAAGGACTTAATAAAGACTTGATCGAATTAGAAACCAACGGTATTTGCGATTCGAATAAATCGGGATCCGTCAGTCGTCGTCGGGTATTTGTTCGTTCAAGACGTTGGAAAATCTTTGTTCAAAAATAAAATTATTATATTGGCATTCGAAATTTATTACATAATATCACCACACGCGCTAAGGATTACATACTGCGCTGATTCCAAAAGCGACGAACTAACGCAAGATTTGCTCGACGGATCAACGTTTTGAGTGATTTTGGGTGAAGTTGTGAAATCTAGAGCTTTTAATAGCAGCAAGTCGCAATTTGTCTGGGATACGAGTGATATTATTAGGTACAGCTGATTAGTGTCAAAGTCGTCCTTTAAAAAATATATATGGCGGATAAGAAATTGAACACAACTCAGAAAACTTTCTGAAAAAAAGAGTTAGAGTGTTTTAAAATAAGTTATGTAATTAATAACATAACTTTTTTTTTTATTTGTTTGAATTCAAGATGTACAATATTCAACTGTGATAGCTGGTTAAAATACAGGCATGTTTTGGTAAACTTAAGAACCACTGACTGATACGCAAATTTAGGACTCTCGTAGAGCCATGATGTTTGTGTGACATAATTTGAAAACATTTACAAGATTCCACCTGGACTCAAAGCGTTGAGATTATTACTCACATTTGACGCAATGCATCGCCTGTGGTTTCTATGAAATCAATATGATAAATTTGGATCACTTTTAAGGGAATTATGTATTTTTGACGATTTCGATTACCGAATTTGAGCCAAATGCATAACGGTCAACTCATCGCAATGCATCGTCCTAGGAGTTTCAACCAAGATAGATGCATTCGGAGGGTTGAAACATAGCCCTAGTGAACAGTTTAGCGAAAGTTTATCGGACAAATTGCTTTTTTCTGATCGTAAAGCCGTTGCAAATATTTTTCAAAATGTGTGTACCCAATAATATTTAATGTTAAAATTTGTTCTTAAAATTAGGAAAAAGTGAAAATCGGGGTTTTTGCCTTCCTCACTTTACTGAGGAAAGGCTATAAAATCACTCGAAAAATGAACTTTTTATGTAGACCTCCTAGACCTACCGTCATTTATACATATCGACTCAGAATCACCAGCAGAGCAAATGTCTGTGTGTTTGGCTGTATGTAGACATGTGTACCGAATCAATGTCACTGGAATATCTCGTCACTGACTTAGCCGATTTGGACCGTATTGACCTCATTCGATTCGTCTTGGGGTCCCATAAGTCCCTATTGAAATTTATAAGATTTAGTGAAGCACATCAAAAGTTTACTGAAAAAACTGCTGCATATAAATTTCGCAATTTGCAAAAAGGGTGGTTTTTGCATGGAAGCATGCTGCCCGCCCGTGTGGATCAATCGGACCGCGCACTGGACTCACAATCCAGAGGTCGCCGGTTCGAATCCCGCGGCGGGCGCTCTAAAATTCTTTGTGTAAATATGGGTATTCGGTGCCGTCGCTCCGTGCCATACTTTCATACACTTAGGAGCCCAGGGTGGCGAAGTCCTTGTTGATAAAAAGGAAGACACTAGTGGTTGGTACTAGCAAAGGTGGCCGACATCTATAAAGTCAACTTTGTTTTTTTCGCATGCCATATTATATATTTTTTAAAAGGTTCTGAAATAACCATTGTGGATTAAGCATTTTCAAGATCTGACTTACCTATCTAAAATTACAAGCAATTTAAAAAATGCTCTGAATTTACATAACCTCAATCTATTTCCCCACGGTGGTGTATGTAAAATCTTGACAAAAAGTCTGTAGGGGGGAATTCAATCTTTAAATGAGAGGAAGGCACCAACCACCTAAAGGTAGATAAAGTAACGTTTTTTCGCATAAAACATTTTAAATATATCAATTATTCAAATATTTTGGCTATTCTTCCCCTTCTAAGATACTCTTAAAAATAACGCAGTGAGAAAAATTGTTTGCAATAACACTAAAACTTATATAACTGTAGAAATATCCCGTAAATAGAAAAATCGTTTTGGACTCAGAACTCTGAAAAAGTGTGAAAGTAGTTAAAGATGCCGAAGCCAGTGGTCCAAGTCGGAGATGACCCCGATCCAGGCCCATGGCTGTTCGTCTCTGAGGAGATGAAAAAAGAAGCTATGGCAAAACCTTACGATGGCAAGAAGGCTTGTTGGGTTCCCGACGAAAAAGAGGGTTTTCTGCAGGGTGAGATCAAGGCCACCAAGGGTGATCTGGTCACGGTGGCACTTCCCGGTGGTGAGGTAAAGATCTTACAGTTCATTAAGACACTGCGGTGAAATCAACCACATTCTCCCTTTCTATTTTCTGTGCAACCCATAGTGTAAGGATTTCAAGAAGGATCTGGTAGGCCAGGTCAACCCACCCAAATACGAAAAATGCGAGGATTTATCCAACTTGACATATCTTAACGATGCCTCTGTCCTGCATAACCTGAGAGAGCGTTATCGTTCCCAACTTATTTATGTAAGTATTGAAGAAGAACATGAAACGAGGATGTAAACCGTGTCTTTCCACCTTCATAGACGTACTCTGGCTTGTTCTGTATTGTAATCAACCCGTACAAGCGTTGGCCACTTTACACCATGCGTGCCGCCAAGATGTACCGAGGCAAGCGTCGTAATGAGGTTCCTCCCCATTTGTTTGCCGTTTCTGACGGTGCCTACGTAAACATGTTGTCCAACAAGGAGAACCAGTCTATGTTGATTACCGGTGAGTCTGGTGCCGGAAAGACTGAGAACACCAAGAAGGTCATTGCGTACTTCGCCACCATTGGTGCGTCGAGCAAGAAGAGCGCTGAAGAGGACAAGAAGATCTCCCTTGAAGATCAGGTCGTACAGACCAATCCCGTACTGGAAGCCTACGGTAACGCCAAGACCGTCCGTAACGATAACTCGTCTCGATTCGTAAGCATCACTCATGCTAATTTCAACAAAAAGCTGGTACCTATCTTCGTTTATCCTAGGGTAAATTCATCCGTATCCACTTTACTGCCTCCGGTAAGCTGGGTGGAGCTGATATTGAGACCTACCTGCTGGAGAAGGCCCGTGTCATCTCTCAGCAGACTCTGGAGCGCTCCTACCACATCTTCTACCAGATGATGTCCGGCTCGGTCAAAGGATTGAAAGGTAAGGTGCTTCTATAAATCGTTTGTATTCATGATGATAAAGAAAATTTTAACCAACAGAGATGTGCTACTTGTCCAACGATATTTACGACTACTACAACGTATCCCAGGGTAAAGTTACTATCCCCAATGTCGATGATGGCGAGGAGTGTGCTCTAACCGATGTACGTATCTCAAGATAATCATTGATACAAGTACTCATGATTCATAATTCCAATCCAAACAGGAAGCCTTCAACATCCTGGGCTTCACACAGGAGGAGAAGGACAACATCTACAGGATTACCGCCGCTGTCATGCACATGGGAGGCATGAAGTTCAAACAAAAGGGTCGCGAAGAGCAAGCAGAAGCTGACGGCACTGATGAGGGTGATCGCGTCGCTAAGCTGCTGGGTTGTGTCACTGAGGATCTTTACAAGAACCTGCTGAAGCCACGCATCAAGGTCGGTGCCGAGTTCGTCACCAAGGGTCAGAACAAGGACCAGGTCACGAACTCTGTTGGTGCTCTCTGCAAGGGTATTTTCGATCGTCTGTTCAAGTGGCTGGTCAAGAAGTGTAACGAGACTCTGGACACCAAGCAGAAGCGCGCTCAGTTCATTGGTGTGCTTGATATTGCTGGTTTCGAGATCTTCGACGTAAGTTTCTCAACCGTTGGGAACGAAATTGAACAACTGTCAATAAAATAATTCAATCTTTTCCTTATATGTAGTACAACGGGTTCGAGCAGCTTTGTATTAACTTTACCAATGAGAAGCTTCAGCAGTTCTTCAACCATCACATGTTTGTCCTGGAACAAGAGGAGTACAAGAAGGAGGGTATCGTCTGGGCCTTCATTGATTTCGGTATGGACTTGCTGGCCTGTATTGAGCTGATTGAGAGACCCATGGGTATCCTGTCCATTCTTGAGGAAGAGTCTATGTTCCCGAAAGCCACCGATCAAACCTTTGCTGAGAAGCTGATGACGAACCATTTGGGCAAGTCTCCTCCATTCCAGAAGCCAAGACCGTCGAAGCCAGGTATCCCGGCGGGTCACTTTGCCATTGGTCACTACGCTGGCGTTGTCACGTACAACATCACCGGATGGCTTGAGAAGAACAAGGATCCGCTGAACGACACTGTCGTCGATCAGTTCAAGAAGGGTACCAACGCGCTTATTGTTGAGATCTTCGCTGATCACCCGGGACAGTCTGGTCCACCACCAGGCGCTGATGATGGCAAGGGTGGTAAGGGCGGTGGACGTGGTAAAAAGGGTGCCGGTTTCGCCACTGTATCTTCGGCCTACAAGGAACAGTTGAACAATCTGATCAGAACTCTGTGCTCCACTTCGCCTCACTTTGTCCGTTGCATCATTCCCAACGAGTTGAAGCAGACCGGTCTTATCGATGCTCACTTGGTTATGCACCAGCTGACCTGTAACGGTGTACTTGAGGGCATTCGTATTTGTCGTAAGGGCTTCCCGAACAGAATGAACTATCCTGATTTCAAGCAACGGTTAGTAGTCAGCCATGTCTATGCCACTCAGATTAGGAATTGACAAAATTTCCCCTTCTTCTCAGATATCTGATTTTGGCCCCAGCTGCCATGCAGGCCGAACCTGAAGGAAAGGTAGCCGCTGAGAAGTGTATGGAAGCAGTCGCTCTTGATCCCGACTTGTTCCGTATTGGTCACACGAAGGTTAGTCCGCACCTTTTTGCTTGATATATGTTATTTAGCTTTCACTGGTTCATTCCCATACAGATTTTCTTCCGTGCCGGTGTCCTGGGTCAAATGGAAGAGTTCCGTGATGAGCGTCTGTCCAAGATTATGACCTGGGTCCAGTCTTGGTGCCGTGGTTACCTGGATCGTAAGGAGTTCAAGAAGGCGCAGGTACAGCGAACCTCTCTGGAAGTTGTTCAGCGTAATCTGCGCAAGTACTTGAAACTCCGTACCTGGGCCTGGTGGAAACTGTGGGGCAAGGTCAAGCCACTGCTCAACGTGTCTCGCGTTGAGGACCAGATTGCTGTGAGTATTCTTAGTTGATGTCTGGTAAAACTAAATCCATAACTCTGGCCATAATTTCATAATTTCAGAAACTGGAAGAGAAGGCCCAACATGCAACAGAAGCACTGGAGAAGGAAGAGAAATTGCGTAAGGAATTGGAAGCTATGAACAGCAAACTGTTAGCCGAGAAGACCGCTCTGCTTGACTCGCTGTCCGGTGAGAAGGGAGCTCTCCAAGAATACCAGGAGAAGGCCGCCAAGTTAACCGCGCAAAAGAACGATCTTGAAAACCAGTTGCGTGATACTCAGGAGCGTTTGGCTCAGGAAGAAGATGCCCGCAATCAGCTCTTCCAAACAAAGAAGAAGTTGGAGCAGGAGATCTCCGGCCAGAAGAAGGATGCTGAGGACCTGGAACTGCAGATCCAAAAGATTGAACATGACAAAGCATCTAAGGATCACACGATCCGCAACTTGAACGATGAAATCGCTCATCAGGATGAGCTGATCAACAAGCTGAACAAGGAGAAGAAGATGCAGGGTGAGGTTAATCAAAGGAACGGAGAAGAGCTGCAGGCCGCTGAAGATAAGGTTAACCATTTAAATAAAGTAAAGGCCAAACTAGAGCAGACTTTAGATGAGCTGGAGGAATCTCTGGATCGTGAAAAAAGACTTCGAGGAGATGTGGATAAAAACAAACGCAAGGTTGACGGAGAATTGAAACTCACACGTGAAGCGGTTTTGGACCTTGAACGCAATAGAAAAGAGCTAGAGCAAACTATAATTCGGAAGGATAAAGAAATCTCTGCCTTGTCCGCTAATGTTGAAACCGAACAGAACTTGGTAGGGAAGCTGCAAAAACAGATCAAAGAACTGCAAGGCCGCATAGAAGAGCTCCAGGATGAAGTCGAATCTGAACGTCAGGCTCGTGCCAAGGCTGAGAAGCAGCGTGCCGATTTGGCTCGAGAGCTGGAAGATTTCGGTGAGCGTCTAGAGGAAGCTGGTGGTGCCACCTCAGCTCAAATTGATCTTAACAGGAAGCGAGATGTTGAACTCGCCAAGCTGCGCCGTGATTTGGAAGAGGCCAATATCCAGCATGAGAGTACCCTGGCTAGCTTGCGTAAGAAGCACAACGATGCCGTTGCTGAGATGGCTGAACAGGTGGATCAACTCAACAAACTGAAGATGAAGTTAGTATGTAAGAAATTACATGATTGCTTACAATCCTAACACTTATTTCGTTTAAGGGCTGAACACGACCGGGCTAACATGTACAATGAGTTGAACAAAACTCGTTCGTCCTGCGATCAACTTGCGCGTGATAAGGTAACTGAAAAATTATTTGACGAATGAAATGAATCTGTACTTATTTGTCACTTACATCTTTGTGTTAATCAACAGGCTGGTCAGGAGAAGATTGCCAAACAGCTACAGCATAATCTCAATCATATACATGGCAAGCACAATGAAACGAATCGTACTCTGAACGACTTTGATGCTTCGAAGAAAAAGCTCAGCGTTGAGAACTCCGACCTGCTGCGTCGATTGGAGACTGCCGAGTCCCAGGTTGCACAGCTTAGCAAGCTCAAGATTTCTCTTAGTCAGCAGCTAGAGGATACCAAGCGACTGGCCGACGAGGAGTCTCGCGAACGGGCTACCCTACTTGGCAAGTTCCGCAATCTGGAGCATGACCTTGACAACTTACGTGATCAGGTTGAGGAGGAGGCTGAGGGCAAAGGAGACATACGTCGTCAACTCAGCAAGACCTATGCTGAAGCTCAGCTATGGCGTAGTAGGTATGAGTCTGAAGGAGTCAGTCGTGCTGAAGAACTCGAGGAAGGTAAGAGGAAGCTGCAGGCCCGCCTTGCCGAGGCTGAGGAGACCATTGAGTCGCTTACCCAGAAGGTTATCGCTTTGGAGAAGACCAAACAACGCTTGTCTACCGAAATTGAGGATTTACAGCTTGAAGTGGGTCGTTCTACTGTGATTGCCAACTCCGCTGAAAAGAAACATAGGTCGTTCGATAAGATCATCGGCGAGTGGAAGCTCAAGGTCGACGATCTGGCGGGTGAGCTGGATGCTTCCCAGAAGGAATGCCGCAATTACTCGACCGAGCTGTTCCGTCTCAAGGGTGCCTACGAAGAGGGCCAGGAGCAGCTTGAGGCTGTCCGTCGCGAGAACAAGAACTTGGCCGATGAAGTCAAAGATCTGCTGGACCAGATCGGTGAGGGCGGCCGCAACATCCACGAGATTGAGAAGTCTCGCAAGCGCCTGGAGGCTGAGAAGGACGAGCTGCAGGCCGCCCTTGAGGAAGCCGAGGCTGCTCTGGAACAGGAGGAGAACAAGGTTCTGCGCGCTCAGCTTGAGCTGTCTCAGGTGCGCCAGGAAATTGACCGCCGCATCCAGGAGAAGGAAGAGGAATTCGAAAACACCCGCAAGAACCACCAGCGTGCCCTGGAATCTGTACAGGCCTCGCACGAGGCTGACGCCAAGAGTAAGGCTGAGGCCCTGCGCATGAAGAAGAAGCTGGAAGCAGACATCAACGAGCTTGAGATAGCTTTGGATCATGCCAACAAGGTACAAATCACATGTAAATTTTATTGTAGTCATGTTTAATTCTGTTGTGTTTTTTTCTAATGTAGGCTAACGCTGAGGCCCAAAAGAACATCAAGCGATACCAGCAAGAACTACAGGACGTACAGGGAATCACGCAAGAAGAACAACGTGCTCGTGACGAAGCTCGTGAACAGCTTGGTATCTCTAAGCGCCGCGCTCATGCTTTGCAAAATGAACTTGAGGAGTCACGAGTGCTGCTTGAGCACTCCGATCGATGCCGTCGTCAAGCTGAACAGGAGCTGAGCGATGCTCACGAGCAGCTGAGTGAAGTTTCTGCTGAAAGTGCGTCAAATGCCGCAGCAAAAAGGAAGAGAGACTCCGAGCTGCATACTATGCACTCCGACCTGGATGAGCTGCTGAACGAAGCCAAGAACTCTGAGGAGAAGGCTAAGAAAGCTATGATTGATGCCGCTCGTCTAGCTGATGAGCTCCGTGCTGAACAAGATCATGCCCAGACCCAGGCGAAGCTGCGCAAAGCCCTTGAAGTACAAATTATAGATTTACAAGCCCGTCTGGATGATGCCGAATCGAGCACTCTTAAGGGAGGCAAAAAGGCAACTCAAAAGCAAGAAGACCGTATTCGAGAGCTGGAAGCCGCGTTGGACAGTGAACAGAGCAAGCATAACGAAGCTCAGAAAAATCTTCGCAAGGCAGAGCGCCGCGTCAAGGAGCTCTCCTTCCAGTCGGAGGAAGATCGCAAGAACCACGAGCGAACGCAGGACCTGGTTGACAAGCTGCAGCAGAAGTCCACGACGTACAAGAAACAGATTGAGGAAGCGGAGGAGATTGCTGCACTGAACTTGGCCAAGTTCCGCAAAGCCCAGCTGGAGTTGGAGGAAGCTGAAGAACGAGCGAACGTTGCCGAGCAAGCTGCTACCAAGTTTAGCTCCAGGGGCAGAGCTAGCAGCACTGCTCAGGGCGGTGGTGGATGCTGAGCTCGTTAGGGAATTTTTTTTAATAAAATTTTATGGAATGTTTATATAATAACCTTTTCTATTCTGTAACAACATAATTGAATGAATGTAAAATGATTCAGTGCAGGAATGAAAATCGCAATACAAATATTTTTAGCCGCATTAAATTCTAATGGTTATGTGAAATAAATCGAAAATAAATGTTTTTTTTTTTTTTAAATTATGCAACTCTACATCTTAAATGTTGCTTATTTCTCTATTGATTTAATTACGCTCCCTGAACACGCTCACATCAGCAGAATGATTGTTGGGGCCAAATCCCCCAACTGGATTCTGCGGGTGGACTGTATTCGGGATTGGAGTGATAAAAACACTGGGGCTTGCTTTTTCACCTTTTAATTCACAAAACTTTCAAATTTCTGATTCTTATTTACACTTGCGCGACGTGTCTCGTTCGCGTCTCGAAACGGAGTGACTTTTCGCTCTCTCTCCCTCTCCGCCAGTGTTACCACATGCTCGTCTGTATCAGAAGGTCCAAAAATCTGTCTTATCTGCACCAAGCATGGCGAATATCTGTACCATTATCTGTACGGTATATTTTTTGTAAAAAACTTTTTTTTAACATGCATTTTGAACAATCTTATGACAACACTAAACGCTGATATGCAGCTCGGAAGGAACGCAAAACTCCATATAAAAAACACCCAAGAAACGGCCAAGGAAAGACGTTTCTTCGCGTGACGTTACTTCGCGCGATGTTTGTTTGCAAAAGTTCTAGTGAAAAAACTTAAATATTCAAAATTTGTTTATTTTATTGCAACTGAATGTATCAATAATTTTGTAATCGATATTATAATATAGAAAATTCCGAAAGCCTTTTGTTGCCGAATCTCACAAAGCAGAATCTTGAAATTAAAAGGAAGGATTATGTATTTTGCTTGAAAAGAAGTAAACCAAAGAGAAAATCCATAAACATACAGATTCAAAAATACAAATATTAAAACTAAAAAAATAAAAAGAAATATATATACAAAACAAAATTTAAAAATAACAAATTCAAAGCTTTAAAATTCTAATAATTAAAAATTAATAAAATTAAAATAATATAATTCAATAATTCATATATTCAAAATCCTTCAAATTCAAAATTATAATCCAAAAAATTTAAAATTCTAAAAAGAAAAAATCTAGAATTTCAAATCATACCCAGATTTAAAATTTAAAAAATATCAAAGAATTTAAGAATTCAAGAATTAAAGCATTTATGAATTTAAGAATTTAAGAGAATTTAAGAATTTAAGAATTTAAGAATTTAAGAATTTAAGAAGTTAAGAATTTAAGAATTTAAGAATTTAAGAATGTAAGAATGTAAGAATTTAAGAATTTAAGAATTTAAGAATTTAAGAATTTAAGAATTTAAGAATTTAAGAATTTAAGAATTTAAGAATTTAAGAATTTAAGAATTTAAGAATTTAAGAATTTAAGAATTTAAGAATTTAAGAATTTAAGAATTTAATAATTTAATAATTTAAGAATTTAAGAATTTAAGAATTTAAGAATTTAAGAATTTAAGAATTTAAGAATTTAAGAATTTAAGAATTTAAGAATTTAAGAATTTAAGAATTTAAGAATTTAAGAATTTAAGAATTTAAGAATTTAAGAATTTAAGAATTTAAGAATTTAAGAATTTAAGAATTTAAGAATTTAAGAATTTAAGAATTTAAGAATTTAAGAATTTAAGAATTTAAGAATTTAAGAATTTAAGAATTTAAGAATTTAAGAATTTAAGAATTTAAGAATTTAAGAATTTAAGAATTTAAGAATTTAAGAATTTAAGAATTTAAGAATTTAAGAATTTAAGAATTTAAGAATTTAAGAATTTAAGAATTTAAGAATTTAAGAATTTAAGAATTTAAGAATTTAAGAATTTAAGAATTTAAGAATTTAAGAATTTAAGAATTTAAGAATTTAAGAATTTAAGAATTTAAGAATTTAAGAATTTAAGAATTTAAGAATTTAAGAATTTAAGAATTTAAGAATTTAAGAATTTAAGAATTTAAGAATTTAAGAATTTAAGAATTTAAGAATTTAAGAATTTAAGAATTTAAGAATTTAAGAATTTAAGAATTTAAGAATTTAAGAATTTAAGAATTTAAGAATTTAAGAATTTAAGAATTTAAGAATTTAAGAATTTAAGAATTTAAGAATTTAAGAATTTAAGAATTTAAGAATTTAAGAATTTAAGAATTTAAGAATTTAAGAATTTAAGAATTTAAGAATTTAAGAATTTAAGAATTTAAGAATTTAAGAATTTAAGAATTTAAGAATTTAAGAATTTAAGAATTTAAGAATTTAAGAATTTAAGAATTTAAGAATTTAAGAATTTAAGAATTTAAGAATTTAAGAATTTAAGAATTTAAGAATTTAAGAATTTAAGAATTTAAGAATTTAAGAATTTAAGAATTTAAGAATTTAAGAATTTAAGAATTTAAGAATTTAAGAATTTAAGAATTTAAGAATTTAAGAATTTAAGAATTTAAGAATTTAAGAATTTAAGAATTTAAGAATTTAAGAATTTAAGAATTTAAGAATTTAAGAATTTAAGAATTTAAGAATTTAAGAATTTAAGAATTTAAGAATTTAAGAATTTAAGAATTTAAGAATTTAAGAATTTAAGAATTTAAGAATTTAAGAATTTAAGAATTTAAGAATTTAAGAATTTAAGAATTTAAGAATTTAAGAATTTAAGAATTTAAGAATTTAAGAATTTAAGAATTTAAGAATTTAAGAATTTAAGAATTTAAGAATTTAAGAATTTAAGAATTTAAGAATTTAAGAATTTAAGAATTTAAGAATTTAAGAATTTAAGAATTTAAGAATTTAAGAATTTAAGAATTTAAGAATTTAAGAATTTAAGAATTTAAGAATTTAAGAATTTAAGAATTTAAGAATTTAAGAATTTAAGAATTTAAGAATTTAAGAATTTAAGAATTTAAGAATTTAAGAATTTAAGAATTTAAGAATTTAAGAATTTAAGAATTTAAGAATTTAAGAATTTAAGAATTTAAGAATTTAAGAATTTGAGAATTTAAGAATTTCAGAATTTCAGAATTTCAGAATTTAAGAATTCAGGAATTTAAGAATTAAATAATCTAAGTTAGACTGTAATCCATATTCATACAGACTGCAGTCCCGATTGACCCAGTTGATGGTGCAAAACATGATTTATCGAAAACTTTCAATAAAATTTACTTTGACCAGATTCCATTTATTAAATAGTTTAATGTGACATAATGGCGTTACCTTTCAAGAAACAAATAATAATGTTTTGAAAAACGAGGATTATTTTTTTTAATATTCAGGCAACTACAAGGCGGTTGTAAATATGTTTCAAATTTAGTGCATGTAAAGTATGGAATGCTAAAAAGATAATTTTTATTATTAAACTTTTTTTGCAAAAAATGCTTTAAATGCAATAGCAAGATTATGAATATAAAAAAAAATCATGTTGTTTTCATGTAATTTAAAAATATACTCAAATTAATTTAAAAAAATACAATAAACTTTATGACTCATTATTTTCTGTATGATTCAGTTCAACTTTTATTAAATTTTTAAAGTATTTTAGATTTTATTTTACCTGTGTTCTCCTTCATTTTAAAATCATTTTTGAGAAGAATGGGAAATGCTGGAAATTATGTTATAACTTTATTAGAACGAAATGCTATACATTATATTTGTTAGGTCCTTGTCGGTACTGAAACCTGGTTAGCAATGAGTATGCTTTTGTAAATGCAGTTTTCTTAATTCAAGAAAAACCTAAAACTACAGAGGATCTTGTGTGTAAATGTTAGTGGGAGGGAGCCAATTACCCGCGGCGTACTGGGGGTTAGTAATAAGAGAAAATATTCTAGCATAAATGGATCTAAGATCGTTAAAAAATATAAGCTTGATCCATTTCTAAATGTTTCAAAAGTTAAACTAGATTTAATCAATGAAAAGTTTTTAAATAATGATATAATTGCAATAACTTAACTATTCAATAATATCATTTTGAGAAAGAATCTGTTTTATCTGAAAATCTGTACAAATCAGTACGGTAACCCAAATATCTGTCATCTGTACGTACAGATTCTGTTCTCAAATCTTTGCTGAAAATCTGTACCATGACAGATAAATCTGTACATGTGGCAACGCTGCCTCCGCTCGTTCGTTTGCGCGCGCTTCGGCTCGCGCCGTTTTCGTCGTTGCGTCGTTTCACGCTGTCACGTTGGCAGCGCTGTCGCTAACAGCGACGCAGGGCTGGACTCGCACACACTGAGTGCAGTTGCGCAAATCTTGACAAAACATTCGGCGTCGTGCCGAACAATGATATTTAAGTCTATTTCCGGGTTAACCCACGGCTTCATAACGACTGTCATCCACATACAAGGCGAGTGAAGTCAAAATCGAACCAAGATCCAACCAATAACCTTCGGGAAGTCACATGTTTTGGCATTTCTTACAAGTGTCGTTACAAAGTGTGTACAAAAAACACGTACGCGACTTCCGGTGGGATAATTTGGAAAAATAATAATTGCATGTATTTCATTCGACCTTTTCAAAAACCACACGTAAACAATATTGGAAGCGCCTCCGGCGGTGACTTCAGTAAACTGCATGCGTGTCTGATCCTTGGTTTAACCTCACTAATTTGGGTTTACGTACACATCCGAGGGGATTCCGAGTCTGAATTGGAAAGAAGCAGCCCAGGTTGTCCGAGCAGTAAAATTAAGTACACATAAAAAAAACGGGTTTATATAGTATGATAAATTAGCCCTCCATAAAATCTATATCGAAAACCATGCGACTCCATAAATTTGATATCTTTAGAACTATTCCGTTTTTCTTTCGTCAGTAAGGGCGACTATGCGTTAAAAAACGATACACCTTTCATAAATTCTTAATTACAAAGACATTTATAATGAAATTAAACATTCTTTACAAAGAAATATTTTAAGAAGTTCATCAGAATCAGAGTCTAGAACATTTCTCAAAAACCCACATTCCCGAAAATACATTTCCCCGAATGGAATGGAAGTGGACTTCCCCGTAAAGACACATCCCCGTAATTTACCCGAAAACCATTTCCCCGAATAACACATTTTCATCCGGCAAAATTGAAATTAGGGATTGTGACGTTCGGGAAAATTGAATTTTCGGGGAAATAAACATGCGGGATTATGTCTATACGGGAAAACGACAATTTGGTAAAATGGCCATTCAGGTAAATGACATTCGGGAGTATGGAATTTTCGGGAAAATTATATTCGTGGAAATGGGATTGATTCGGGAAAGTGGGATTCGGGGATAAGAGATAAATCCGTTTCAGCGTGGAATGTACATTCCACGTCTCATGAAATGAAGTGTACTATTTTAGTGTTTTCAATAGTTTTTATTATTATTTTTTTTGTTTTTCTTTCGTGTGTGTAACGACAACGATACAACAACGCAACACAGTTATGACACTTTGACTGTTAATTTAAGTATTTTTTAAATATAGTGTAACGCACCAATGCCGTTTTGATTTCTTTTTTCGTAAAGTTCTAAAACAACCTGAGCCTTTTTCGTGTTCAATTGTGAGTTTTTTGCAAAACTTTTTGATTTGTGTGCTTCTACAGCTTTGTTCTCTATCCTTGGAGTTAAATAGTTTAAAAGTATAATAATTTACATTGCATAGTTTAAAACTTGTGTGATTGTGATTATTTCGTTTCCAATACTGATTAATTAACACATTAATTCTGGTAATCTTTCCTCGCGTCCTCCTCACTTTCTAGTACTCTATACAAGCGAAAATAATTTACAAAAGTAGTGGATGTTGTGATTTTTTGCCTTGCTTTTATTTGTATTTATGCTAAGCGTCTACGCGATCCAGAAGAGCCATTAAAACTTAAAACTAGTTGACTGTTTTTCCAAGTTGTTTTCTGTGCTTTCTTTTTTGGACATTCTTAACTTTACAATAGTAGCTTCGCGAGTGCGGCCACCGCCAGCACGGCAAAGGAAGTGAGTACCGACGCTGCGGCGGATTTGGTTTTGGGCGGAACGGTGGTCGTGGATGGCCGCAGGATGTCGCCCAGGTTGGTGATGATGTCCGGCAGCGGTTTGATCTTCGTATCACAGGCTGTGTTTTCGATGGCGTCTTTGACGGTCGCCGTCAGTATTCGGAAGTTGACGTCCTTGGGATCGAGGCTGGAGTACATGTACTGGTGGAGCCGGTCGGACAACACCCACAGGTTGCTTTCGTCATCGACCTTTACGTCGTTCGGGAACACCATGTCAGTGACGCTCATGTAGACTCGTCCGAGGGACTTGATGGTGTACGCCCGGTTCGAGGTCTTCCAGCAGGTCACGGCGTTCAGGTTGGGCAAGGCGTAGAAGATGACACCCGTCTTCTGGTCAAGGAAGGCAACGCCAGCCTGACCGTTGGGACCACGTGATCCCAACACTTTGAACTCGCGGTAGATCTTGTCGGATGTTGCTAGCGTTTGATTTCGCAAAATCCTCGTCGAAACGGAGAACTCGTTGGTCGAGCTCAACGGGTGGAAGTACAGCGTGGCAAAGCCGTCACTCTGCGGTCGTGACAGTGCGATTCCAAACAGTCCATCGTCCCACTGGAACGAAATCCCGGTGATGGTGTAGTTTCCGGCCAGCGGATCCGGATGGAAGAAGTGATGCTGGACGCGCCACGATTCTTGCAACTTCCACGAGTACACCACAAGGCCGGGAGCGCCCAAATCGGCAGCGTACGCGAAGGTATCGTCACAGTCCGTGTCCTCGACGGCGATGTTTGCGTAAAACGAACTCTCTTTGATGTGGTCCGCGGGGAACTTGAACCGCCGCAGCAGGTTGTCGTTGTGCAGGTCGTACACCAGCAGCGACGTTGGCGCGAGTACCTTTGTTTCGCCGAGCAGGTCCGACACGCCGGTGTCCAGGACCCATAGCCGGCCGCACCGATCGGCTCGTATCCGGAACGGGGACACGATCTCCGGCGCTTCCTCGTCACCCATTTGCCGGTGGGCGTTCCAGCTGGGATAGGGTCGCAGCTTGGGCGATTGGGTCGTGGTGTCTGAAATGAGGAAATTGGAATAGTTTATTAGTTTATTGGTACCGTCAATAAGGGAGAACAAAATTACAGTGTGATAAGGGAGAGTAGTTTTGAGTGCATAGCTTCAATTTGAAACCCGCTGTTTCATGTTCGCATAATAAATCCATCTCATATAATCTTATCAATTTGATCTCATACTCAAACTATCACTGTTCTTCTTTTCGTCCTGAGATTCTCGGCACTGAGAAACCAAGTGCCTCCATTGAATTTCTCTTTCTGAAAACAAATCCATGGAGGCGCCTGGCTTCTCACAATGGAACTATTTAATTTGAATCCGAAATTGGTTGTGACATTATATGTTGTCTTGGCTGGAAATAAAGTTAAATATAGTTTTGGCGAATGGAGAATGTTCAGTTCTACAAAACATAACTTTCAAAATGCCGAGTTGTTTTATTAGCACGATCCGCGACGAAAAAAAATGCTCGGTAGATCTTTGTAGAACAAAATGGGGAGTTTGGGTGATTTTCTGTGCTTTGCAAGGAAAAAATTCAATGCGAAAAAATGACAACGAGAAGAGATTTTATGAACACTGGAACGCCCAACGCATGTCCAACTTACACGGACGCCCATGCCTCCCAAAAAAGTTGAAACGGCCACTTCAACTCATTTTTCCAGTGATTTGTTAGGATGTCTAGATGATCCTAGAACTTTGAAGGTTTCAGTTGGTCAAATCTGTATTTTTTGCGATCAAAAACATCGTTCCAACTTTTTTTTAAGCAACTGCCTCCGCGGAATTTTTGGCGATTTTTTTTACACGCGAAAAAAAAGTTGGAGAGATGTTTTTGATCGCAAAAAATTGTTAAGCAAATGAAATTCAAGAGACCATCGAGGAATAGATCGTCGAGCTTGGAAGAAAATTGAAACAAGGAAAGCATCGGAATAAGCTGTTTGATGGGATTGAAGAAATTAAGAAATTGAGATCGAGAAGATCATCAACCAGAAAATCGACTGTAAAAAAGGGTCATTTAGTTCTTCAAAAAGTTTTCCGTGATTCTTTTTTGCGAACCAGATCATGTTCTAAGAACAAAACTCACATCATTCCTTTATATGCTTTGATCAACACTTGGGATATCTTGATGATATTCGAAGGTTGTTAAAGCTGGGTCTGGACTGTAACCCTTTCAACAATAAAATCTAACCTATTAACGGATTTAGAGGTAGGCATCGCTTGCAAACAAGGTTTTATTCGAGCTGGGTAAAAACTACTTTTCATCTTTCATTAGGA